>NC_044502.1:12307521-12355021 GCF_902362185.1 Chanos chanos
TAGTGCTTTTGTAACTTAATTCATGATGACTGGATATGAATGATTATTTTTGTTCATACACATTTGTTCCACTTTTTACAAGAGTATCTATCAACATGACTCATGTTGAAAGAAACACATGTGCTCAAATGTGCGTGCAAACACACACACACACACACACACACACACACACACACACAAGCTTTCACACATGCGTACACACACGTTCTCTCTCTCTCTCTCTGTCTCTCTCTCTGTCTCTCTCTCTCTCTCTCTCTGTCTCTCTCTCTGTCTCTCTCTCTCTCTGTCTCTCTCTGTCTCTCTTTCTCTCTCATTCTCTCTCTCGTTCTCTCTCTCTCTGTCTCTCTGCGGGTGGTGAGTGGGGCTTAACATACTCATACAGAGCACATAGGTCGCAGGGGGAGTATGAAAAGTTCACTTAGATTTATCAATAAAAAGAACATCCAGGACAAAGAATAAAGCGCCATATTCTCTGTTGGGACCTATATGTACTCTGTGTTTTGCATAAAGGTCTGAGCATCAAAGGTGCTGGATGCACTTTTTCAAATATTAATGCATAGCTAGATTCACACTCCCCAGTTGCTTTGTAGCACCCTGTATCAAAGGCACAGAGAAACAGAAAGAGCAGGGAGAGAAGGAGTGTGTGTGTGTGTGTGTGTGTGTGTGTGTGTGTGTGTGTGAGAGAGAGAGAGAGAGAGAGAGAGAGAGAGAGAAAGAGAGAGTGTTTTCCTTTTGTTCTTGTCCCATTTTCTCCCATCCTTTCATTGGTCAGCCTGTCTGCTCTACAGTTATAGTTGATAGGCTGTCTTTTATTGTCACTCCACTGGCCACAATTTGCTTATCGCTCAAGGGAAAGTTAAATTGACTGGCCTGACTTAAAATGTAGCGTAAGCGTAAACATATTGGTGGGGATATTTCTCTATAGGCCTAGATGTGCATGTCATCAGTTGTCCATACACTGAAGGAAAAGTGTAGTCCATACATTTCTACCTGGTTTTGGGCTCAGACTCAGAGTTTTTCTGTACTGAATAAAGTTAGTGGCAAGCAATTTGTGTCCAGAACTTTTCCAAATGTATTGAAAGGAACTTAGCTACGTACAGACAGCTTTACTAAAAGCTAAGTCAAAGCACGCGACTGGTTGCTTAACCTCGCTTGTTTGAGAGGTTACCACGGCAATGCATAATGGCTGATGTCAAAATCTCCCATGTGCCCAGTTATGCCCTAGTAGTGGTTGTCAGTAAGATGACATAAACCTTTTTAACACACACACACACACACACACACACACACACACAGGCACACAGACACAGACACACACACACAGAAAATGGTTGTCTCTGAGCAATTATCTTAAGACACAGTTACATTTTTTTTTTTCAAATCGTCACATTAATAAAAGTAATGTCTAGTGGGTAAAGTCTAGTGTGGGTATTTATAGAGCCGTGTCTTTGTGTGTCCTTACCTGCATGCCTGATTATTGTTTTTTTCCACATATGCTCAGAGGGAATAGCAATAAATCAAATTAAAAAGTCGTTTCTCCTGAGTGTTCCTCAGCAAAGTCATTTCTGCGTCGTTTATCATCACAGCGTATTAGCCATTAATCAAGTTTTATTTGTTGGCTGTACAACGGTCTTCAATTAGGTAAATATTACAAAACACATGAACATTATGCTCTGACAAATACACATATTTTCATTTATTCACTTATTGTTTGTCTGAAGGCAGAACGATGCTTATTATTCCCCGAGGCCAATCTAACATGTAAAATGTTACAAAATCACATACCAGCTGTTGTGTCTGTAAGACAATAGCAATCTAGTAAAAACAAAACAAAACAAAAAACAATGTTTCAACCAAACTAGAGAAATATGAACGCGTTTTCAAGAGCTGTCAACCATGGCAAAATTGCCCTCATCAATTAGAGGTAGTACACCTCACAGCAGAGATTAATCAACCAAATTTCCAGAACTAACCTCAAGGCCAAACACAGTTCACAGCGCCTTAAATGTTGAAGGAATGTGAACCAGAAAGTGATTCAGGTTCAGACACTGTGCAAAACTTCTTTTAAAAAGACAATGCCAGGCACGTTTTCTTTCTTTTATTTTTTTTCTTGGCTTTTTTTCATTCTTTCCAACTTGGCTTTTGTCTAACTTTTCAATCTAACAGCTCTTTTTTTTTTTTCTTTAACTGTTCTTTTAGCGGATAGATATCAAGTGGAACTTGAATGTGTCTCACAAGATCAGCACTAGAATTTGCCAACAGTATATTTGTTGATTTGTAATTAATCTACTGAGGGAGATTAAAAGAGCTTTGTCTGCAGAGCAGAAACATCATGTAATGTGGCTTGTTGATCAGTATTTTGGATATGATCACTACAGTCATCAGTCTTGCCTGATTCTGTGCAGAAGACTCAAGACTATGGATATAAAATGTACGACTGAAGATTGTGTAGGCTGAAGACTGTGTTTGGAGACATAGCACACATGCTGTCTCCTCATCCAAAACACTTTTGCTTTAGGTTTGACAGAACATGTTATTATAACCCACTCTGTCACATGACTTATATTTCCATGTCTAATTCTTTACGCTTTATTTTCAGCTATGTCTTCACATGGACATTACAGGAAGTTATTCCATGCTTTAGGCTCATAGAAAACAAACAAACAAGCAAACAACAACAATAATAAGAACAACTACGCTAATATTATACCATCGCACCTCTTATCACAAGTGCGAAAAACAGGTCACAACTCCATTCCGTGTTCCCATTCTTTTCACAGAACGAAAGGGGGGGGAAAAAAAAGATAAAAACGACTTTTCTTATTGGGGTAAGAGTTTATAGAGAAAACACATTTTCCATGATTAGCATTTTATTGCACTGTCAGCAAAAGCTCCTGTGCAGGTTTAATTGAAGTAATATGCTATGGATTTTCTGGAGTATTTTGTGGCTGTTAGGCTTTAGGCACGGGATAGGCTACGAGGGCAGAAATCTGAGCTCTGTCATACTGAGTGCTGTGTCATTTGTAATGACCTAATTAACTGGGTGATAAACAACCGCTTCTGATTATTTGTCAGACAGGGTAAGACTGTTGACAAGCATGGTGTGGAGTTTTTTAATTCACCACTGCGCCAGGAGACAAAAACACCTCTGGGCTAAAGCCAATCTATTTCAAAGTCGTATTTGAAAACAACAGAACAAAAAAGTATAATGTGTCTCATAAGTACCTCGCTGGGGGCGTTTGAGCAGAAAAAAAAAAAAAAATCTACAGACAAAATAACTCCACCGTTACTGTTGACTACAAGCCTTAAGTGAACTTACTCACGGCGAATGAATTATTGTTTCCTACCAAATGTAATAGATCAGCCTGAAAGTGACGGGAATTCACATGTTCTGCCTGGAGTCTAGACTCATAAGAAAATTTCCTGCGTCCATGAGAAGAATGGACAATTCACCCTCCATAACATAAAAAACCGTAACTCATATATATAAGTATAAACCATTCTCAGGTATAAAGCACAATTCTGTGGACTACAGCTCTGTTGGCTCTCTCTGAGTCTGCTCAATTCAAGTCAAATGACAAAGGATTTAAATGATTCCCATGGTACCCATAAGTAAATAAATAAATAAATAAATAAATAAATAAACTTTAAAAAAAAAAAAATATAAATAATATAAAAAAAGATTGACCTTCACAATGAAATGAGGAAATGAGGGCCAGTGACACAAGTCATCCATCACATTCATGGGAAGGACATTTTTACAACTATTTATAGTTTAGGGGTCTATTTGATTAAAATTATTCACCAGTGAATTATGTACCTTACTGAAAAGAATATTCCTTCAGTGTTGAGAGGCAGTTAAAAGACCGGCAGGATTATATGTTCCTTACAGAATTAATAGGGTTTATAGAAATATAATGTAACTGCAAAGAGTAATTTACCTCTCTAAAAGATGTATAACTGCTTTGACCCCTTCAGAGATGTATAAACTGACACTTGTATTTGTGGCTCACAGGAGGTGAATTATATATAATGCACTGAATATTCAAATGATTAAATCGTGTCTTTGATTTTTTTTTTTTTTTTTTTTTTGTATTGTGTGCCATGGGTCGTAATTCGCACTCCTGGATGATTAATATCTCTCTAAAAGAGTTTATTTGAACACCGAGTCTGACTTTGTATTTCTGATGGAAAGACGGGGCTGATGAACTGACAGCTGTCGAACTCTGGCGCTCTCAACTGTTTGAGCAAAATGTATCACAACATGTTTAAGACCTTGAGCGGTCGCAGCCTTAGGTTGAAGCCAGACTCGAAAATCTATTTCCACATCCCGCAAAAGATCCAGCAGCTCCCGGGATCCAAATCTCTCCGCCTCAGAGCCGGTTCTCCTGGGAATCCTAATCATAGCTCCAAACTGAGGAATCCGGGTCAGAAAATGCAAAAGAGAGTTTAGCGGATGACTTGGAGGGAACTGCAGCACTACCATGGTAAGGTTTTCTTCCACAGACTGAATCTCTCCTCTTTGCAGAGAGCCCCTAGATGCCTTGTTATTTCTGTACTCTTGGCTTTATTTACACGCAGTCCATGAACAGTGTTCCTAATATACATAATTGCATTATATTACTGGAGCACCAGTCTGGGGTGGTCAGGTTGTGTTTGGACGGTTTATTAATATGGACAAATATAGAGTCACTTCTGCACACTAATATTACACCAGGTGGGTGCAATGGCCACACACTACAGCCACAAGGACTGTATTCCATATTAGATGTTGCTAACAAATTGCTGTTTACATAATAATCAAATACATTAAAAAAATATACGGACACAGTTTACTGTAGCAAAACAATTTGACCTTCCTGAATGTAATCTTGAGAGACAAGTGGGTACGTGTTTTTGACAATTTAAATGCAATTTGATAATTACAAATTACACAAGTGTTACAATACACTTCTGCATTCAACCTGTGAATTCATATTAAAAACGAAATCAATATCATCAGGGTCTCCTTGGCTGGTATGAAATCTAGCTGTCAGACATGTGAAGCTGTCTTGAACCGAAAGTCAAGTTGTTAGAGCATATGAGGATCTGATCTCTTAGGCTCCCTTGGCTTACACCACAGCAAACATCTTGATCAGCAGCTCAGCAAACAGAACCTCAAAAACTCCCCATAATTAGTAACACTGCTCTGCTCCAGAGTTCGTTTCACCCCGATGTCCTTCACGTCCTCTGATGTCAATTAACAATTCCTTTTTTTTTTTTTTTTTTAATTTTTTTTTCTCCTCATCAATCAACACAAGGACTGCATTAAGCGTCATTACACGGCATGCAGCTCATTTCAGCTGACTTCCTCTCCATCCGTCACACACAAATCCTCCAAGGTTTCCACTTTAAAGCCTGGGATACAGGATACAATTTACGGCAGTCCTGATGGAGCTCGAAACCCTTGCCTGGGAATTCACAAGGTAGCAATTAGATCCAGAGTGATGCGGATCTTGGCAGTGTCAGACGAGAGCGACTCAAGCCGGAAAGAGTCACCAGGGGAGGAGCAGGTAAACACATTTGAATTAGATTAGGGTTCTGGGCCCAGTTTCAACAGACATCATTACTGTGAAAGGGGTAAAAGCTTGTCACTTGTTAACAGGCAAGACTGCCCTCTGCTCAAAAGGGGTTGGCAAAGATCATCAAATCAGCCTATTTAAATGATTTTCTTTTCTCCTTCACAAGAAAGTGCAGGCAAAGTGGTTCTGTCAGGCAACCTTGTTTGCTGATTATAGTTTGTGGCAATAATGGATGGTTTTTGGTGTGTGTGTGTGTGTGTGTGTCTGTCTGTCTGTGTGTTTGAGTGAGAATGCGCGTGTGCGTACGACACCATAATATGTCACACAGATGGGATACACACATGTTTTTATTTAGGAACATCTTTCTCCCAATGACAACTGCTAATTTAGTCAAGGTGCTGGGTCAGCCGGTGGTGTCCGATATCACAAACGCCCCTGCTGTGATTATAAGGCTACGGCACAGACTGGCCACCACGTCCGCGACGCCGCGCAACACGGTCCCTCCGTAATGGACGTCTGCCGTGATAAATCATTTGTATCTCCCAGGCAGTTTTGGTACTGTGAATTATTCTCATTAAGATGACCCATCCCTGCGGAGCGACACGACTTTCAGGACAACATCTTCCCATAAGCTATGTTTCCTTTTCCTCTAAGCTAAATGTCAGCCAGACAGCGCAATATGTGACTCTTCTTAATTTTCTGTGTCCATGGCAACCAAGTGTGAGGGCACAGCGGGATGCACTGTGAAAATACGTATTGAGACTTAAAGCACCGGCTTATGCTAAGAAAAAAGAAAAAAAAAAAGGAGGGAAAAGAGAATAACACTAAGAGTGGTTAGAAAAAGAAGAAAAGAAAAGAATTCAGAGATTCTACACAGATCACATCCTGAATCCCATCAGTCCATCCAAATACTCGCCTTCAACCCAGAGTTGACAAATTTCACACAATAACAAATCAGTCGGCTCTTTCTGGACGTATGACACAGCACTTTTCAATCTTCCTGATATATTATTTTACTCTGGTGAACGCTGAGATTACCTGATGACCTTGATAACGTGGCACGGAACATTCCTTTACTGAGGAAAATAAATGAGCTCAACACTAGAACATCCAACTGTATTAAGACAAAACTAATAACAGTCCTCACAAAAAAATGATATTTTGTAGGCCCTGTGTATGTAATCTAATGAGATGTGAAGGATAAGAAGACCGTGTTTGTCTTCCTTTATGCCAATAAATCGTACGAGTCGTGCCATTCTATCTCCGCACGTTCTGTTTATACGAAGGGAAGAAATGCCAACAGCGTCTCTGTAACATTAATAAAGACAAGGGCAAAATGTCACAATCTTCAGATGTTAAATGCGACTCGCAGCGAGACCTTCACTTCAGAAATGTATGTAATCGAGCTTGTTGCTACACTTGACACATCCTATGAGAGACGAATGCCCGAAGCCACTTGTATGAAATCGACGTTGATGAGAACCTCCTGTAGGAGGTAGATATGATGCTCAAGTTTGCGTGACTCTTTCAACTCGGCTGAACTCTTGCACTTTACAGAGAGAGAGGGGGGAAGTTTACCGCTTACTGATTTAGACTGACCTACTTTCATGATGTTTACTTATTAAACGTCATCACACCCATGTTCAAGTGTTGTTTTGAAAGACCGTTCTACGTATGTTTACCATCTCATTTTAATACTCTAGATGTCTGTGTTATGGTACGGTGATTAGAGTAGTACGTACAGTTTTATGTCCGCGCGTGTACATCATTGTATGGCGTTTGTACTTTTTTCAAACTCACATATGTCATGTCAGCCAGAGAGTGAGACCCGAGACTCCGAATGTTTTATCTGAGTTTTTACCTCCTGTAATCCAATAAATGAGGCGGAAACTTGAAAACATTTGCGAAGCTCTGAATGTAAAAGGCGTGCTTGACAAATGGGTACTGTACGGCTCATCCGACAGAGTCCATTTGTAAGTGAATAAAACGCCTCCTTGTTATTGCCTTTTGATGGTCTGCCTTCCACAGGGAATTAAATGGACATGATAACCATCCTCTGTCAGCTTCCCATCAGTGGATATAACAGAACTCCCACTCTAGGTCTATATTTAGATTTCACACTCATATAATAACGCTCGCGGTACCACACACAATAAGAACCACGCTCTTCTCTGACCAGTGACCATCATGAATATTCTGGAACATGCTGTCATGCGGTACATATGCTTCATTTATTCTTTCCCTGGCCATTTGAATTACACTTCAAACTTTCTTTGTTGAAAAATCCAGTGAGTCAGCAGCCTATCATTTATACTATTCATCCGCTAATGACTTCATCAGCCGTTTTTTTTTTTCATCCCCAAGCAGAAAGTGTGTGCTTTTTCATAATGTTTTGGATAATTAGTGGCATTATCGGACAGTACACAGCAGATTTGTCTGTGTTAAATGAGTTCTGAGAGTGTTTATATTATGTCACTATGATGAGTGTGAGACAAGCCTTTCAGAGTTCATTTGTGTAGCTGCTGTGTAATTTGCTCTTAAAAACTACACAATTTATAGTGTTGAAGAGAAGGTCATAGATGTTTTGCTTTGGGAGTGACAGCAATTGTGATGTATGTGTGCGTGTACGAGCGCGCGCATGCGTGTGTGTGTGCGCCTGCGTTTATGTCTCTGTGTGTGTGTGCGTATGTGTGCATATGTGTGTGAGTGTGTGTGTTTGTGTGTGTGTGCGTGCGTGTGTGTGTGTGTGTGTGTTGTGAATATGCTATCACACCTCAGACATATTCAGGTAGAGATCAGGTTGGCGAGTCGGTGGGAAGACTATACATGTATCTGTTCTCTTTTTAGTTCTCTTGCTTTTTTGTTCTCACGGATTCTAATTAAAGCATCGTTCACAACTTTTCCCCCATATTCCCTTTCTCTGCTGATCAAATCACTTTATTTTCATACTAAAAGGTGTCAGTTTTTCTTGATTTTCTTGTTTCTGCTAGTTTTGTATTTGAATCAAAGAGAACATCCATGACAATCCCTTTCGTCCTTTGAAACACATTCCTCGCTGTATACACGAAAAGACATCCCTCACCTGCAGATTTGAAATCTTTGTATTGAAAATAACAGTCCATGGGCTGGGTTTCCCCATTGAGAACCACTGCTTTGTGTTGTTTCATTAAGCTAACAAAACACTGCAAGCAACATATTGACTGAAAACAGGTATAAACCCTGCCTGCAAGCTTCAGGTTTGACTCTAATGGCAGAGTCTTATCAAGTAAACACAGTCTACTCTTTCCTTAATGTGGGGCTAATCTGCTACATTGGCGGCATATTGACAGGGGTCGGCCATTCGATTCCATTAGCCGATACGAGACACTTGAGTAGACGGAGGGCAAGAATAAATGGAGGGGGATCAGATTATGCCACACACTCGAGTGTGGCGGGTGATTTGTCGACGAATAAATCAGTTTACTAAGCTGTCGCGCATGACCATGGGAGATTGCCCTACTGTCAACACGTTCAGCCAGGCTTGTAATGATTCCCAAGGTCCCTCACTCCACAACAGCACCTTTCTTTAACTACGTAACCGATCAAGTGAAAGAGTTCTACTCTTAGTGAGGAGAAGATGAGGTTTGTGTGTGTGTGTGTGTGTGTGTGTGTGTGTGTGTGTGCACATTTGTATGTGCGAGTGTGTGCATTTGTGTACGTGCATATATGTGTGTGTGTGTGTGTGTTGGGGGGGGGTGTTGTGAGAAATGTTGAACTGTTTAAGAGAATTTAAAATAATACTAGTGTCTCTTGTGCTGTAATTAGAGGCTCTAGAACTGGAAATGTTTGCAGAAATGACACACGTTCAGTCTCTTCCTCTGCCTTGGGTAAAATTATAGATACATCCTAACTATCACATTCAAAATGTCAATAAAAACTGATCCCACTTACTGAGTTCAGATAATAAGCAGCAGAATATTCAATGATTCTAACATAGGCCTGGCTTTCATTCACAGAGGCGGTGAGAAGCAGAGCAGACACTGTGCAATCATTTCCATTTTTGTATAAGATTGAGTGAGACAGCAGAGAGAAGTAGGTTTTTTTTTTGTGTGCAGGTTAAGATGCTAATCCAAAAAAGAACATTTCCCAGGATAGGCAAAGGGCACGTCTTACCCACCAGGGAATCATGGGAAATAAAAGAAGACTTTCATTTGCCCCACTTGTGTGGCTTAAAACTGTTCCCCCATGGGTTTCTGAGTAGATTAGGAGAGTGGCATCACTCAGTGGGGGGAATCGGTTGGTAGATAATAAGATACAACACCGTGCACTATTTACTGTGCAGGTTTGGCATTATGGGAGTTATCCCTGTGGTACGCTGTTTGAATTCACCGTATGGAGGTTCTTTTTCATTGACTGCTTGGCCTTTGAGTGGTCTCCTGGGTGAGCCCCGGGGGTAAAAAGTGGTGAGCAGGAGGTTTCAGTCTTTTAAGTCTTTAAAACCGACCCTTAGTCAAAACAGCCACTTAAACAAATAGTCCCTTGGTGAGAGAAACAGTAAGCAGCTTCTGGTTGCCTTTGATAGACATACAAGGGAGCCTGGCTT
Source organism: Chanos chanos (assembly GCF_902362185.1). NCBI lineage: Eukaryota > Metazoa > Chordata > Actinopteri > Gonorynchiformes > Chanidae > Chanos > Chanos chanos. The sequence continues at coordinate 12,317,665 of NC_044502.1, forward strand.
TTCGCTTCAGAAGTCTCACAATGAGGGATTACATGCCAATTTGGAACAGCAACCTCGTTAAAGTGTTTGAAGACGTAAGCTCACAGTAAACCTCGCAGTTTTTTTTTTTGTTTCATTATAAGCGTCAGTTTAACTGACTAAAGAAACGGACTACAGTCTTGAAAACACAACAAATATGTGCTTTCAGAACGATTCGACGTAATCTAATTGCTTCGAAGATAAAGAATGATATGAAATATTTGTTTATAACATACCTTTAATAATAGTCTGATATAATCAACTTCACAAAGTGGGAAAAAAAACCCCATAGTAATAAAGTATATAATCACTGAGGGGATGTACGCTGGTGAAGAATATTTGCATATTTTATTGGATGTTGTGATCTAAGCCACTCTCTTCAGTTTGACTTCCCACATAATTCTGCACCGCAAACAAAGTTTCTTCTGCTGTGGTAGAACGGCACCAGATTCATTAAACTTTTATATTAGTTCAATTTTTCCCCTCCCCAAAAGTTTTTTTTCCTGTTTTCCTTTTGCTCAGAAATGAATCGAAAAACAGAGAGCGAACTCTGAAAAAAACAAAACTTTGGGAATTTAATCTTCGACGTCAGGTTTAAATCGTGCTGTATTGTACAGTGTAGACAGAGGATATGATAGGTTTGTCCTCACTTTTACCTCATTAGCTATGAGATATAGTCAATACTGACACAAATGGAAAAATCAATCGGAATTAGAGCGATGGTGCCCGTGTCGATAACGTCTATCCTAAAGGACTTCCGGAGATTTTGGAAAACAGGGCCAGCATCGCTCCTTTAGTGGGAAATTTCAGTGCTGCACACTCCAAACATGGAATCATGGCATGGGATGACTATTCTGCATGTTTGATGTTCACCAAAAATCAATAAAGGAAAACTTTAGAATTGGGAACCATGTTGCAAAGGGATATCACTGGGCAATTTTGCCTCTATCAAGTTTTGAAACAGATTATTGGTGTAAGCTCAGACACAAAGAGTGGTCAAGTAATTCTTCATCACGACCACCGGTGCAGTCCCTTCATGGGTAGACCTTGGGTAAAAAACAGACTGGTAATTTCAGTAGTGATATTATGCTATTTTTCATCGGCCTGAGTCGCGTTGTGTGGGCTTGCGGGGGTATCGTTTTTCACCAGGAACAGCTGTAGAGAGAGCTCACAGATATGTTCACCCGCGTGCCCATCTGTGACCCCGAATAAGCCGACTAAACTATGCTGGAGTTCACGGAGGTCATTACACAAACTTTTGCACATTTGACTTCGGTGGAGGATTCTAGAACTGTCCGTCCATTTCATTGAGAGAACGCTGTTTGTGTGTGTGTGTGTGTGTGTGTGCGTGTGCGCGTGTATGTTTGTGAGTGCGTGTGTGTGAGCGGGTGTAAGTCTGTATGTGTGTCATCGCGTTTGTTTCCAGCCCAGGACGTGTCCTGTGCCATTATCGCCGGGCAGCAGGGCGTCTTTTACTCCTGCCATGCTCCCAGCTTTTCCCTCAGTCTGTCTGCTTAGCTTGCCCAGTCCCTTTGGCAGGGCATCAGAGAGTTCACCCTGGAAAGGCACTGAGCTAACTGGACACTCCTGGGCAGCACTGAACTCCTGACCCTCTCTGTCTGGGAGAAGAGTGTGAATGCTCTCTAATCCCCTAATCCCTTTCACAAAGAATTTATCTCAACTCAAATGGCTTCCCCGCTCCTCCTTCTGCTCTTAAAAAAAAAAAAAAAAAAAAAGGTACAGAGAAAATATGGACCTGTTTAATGGGCATGTGTATGAGTGCTGAGAAAACACTGTGTGTGTGTGTGTGTGTGTGTGTGGGTGGGTGGGTGTTTGTGTGTGAGTATCTGTGCGTGTGTGTTTGTCTGTGTGTGTGTGTGTGTGTGTGTGTGTGTGTGTGCGCGCGGGTGGGTGGGTGTTTGTGTGTGTGTGTGTGTGTGCGTGTGAGTGTGTGTGTGCGTATGTGTGTGTGCGTGAGCGCGTGTGGGTGTTTGTGTTGTCGTTTTTTAAGGCGAAGCCCGAGACTGTTTTTATCGTCCATCTGTTGTTGCTGGTACCTCTTATTGCCTCTGCGTTGCATACAATAAGCTTCTTCAACAGCAGAATGGAGAGAACAGGGAGGAACGAAAGCAGATGAACGAGTGACCGTCTAATCCCCTGACACATGGGACGAAGCGGGCACTGCATCTAATTGATTCGGAAAAATGGCTAGGGCTGCATTTAGCGCACAGAGAAGGAAAGGTTTAAGAGACTCTCCAGAGCACCGCACAGACTGGAAGGACGGCGTATAAGTTCACTGCTGAATGTTTTCTTTGTACAATCAAACGATAAGTTTACATCTGCTCAGAGACACTTATATACACGCTTAAAAAAAAAAAGCTAGATTTGCATATCCTCACAGACAAATTCGCCTCCAAAGATGTAGTGGGGATGGAGAGAAAAATCATGCTTTAAAATATTCTCTCTCTGTGTGGTTCTCTTTCTCTCTCTCTCTCTCTCTCTCTCTTTCTCTCTCTGTATGTGTATGTCTTTCATATGACATATTTATTGGATCCACTCCCTGAAGCTGGAAGGCAGAAAAAGAGATTATGATGGTTCCTCTGAGATCTGTCCTTCCTGCCAACACCCCCCCCCCTCCAACCACCACCACCACCACCACCTCTCTCAGCCAGCCACCCACCCAACCCCAGCTACTGATTAGACTGTCAGATTTTTTTTTTTCCCCGACATCTCAATTTGCGAATTAGAGCATCTCCATTTCAGTCATTTTCCATATCAGCAAACAGATGCAGTGTAATCTTTCGATGTGTATTACCAAGCTTTTAATCACATTCAAATATAATTCAGTTCTCTGTGTGTTTTGTTGAGTCCAATATGAAATGCATTGATTGTGTGCTTAGTGAGAATGTGTTCTTAGCGAGAAAATAAATCCGGGCCCATTAGGAATGTGGAGAGCCGTCAGAGATTGAGCGAAGGTTGAATTTTTCGCATCAGTTTCTCATAGTAATCATGCAAATCTTTCACGTTGAATTTAAACTGAAATATGGGCACATTTTAAACACATATGAGTGAACAAGATGTTTTATCTTAACTGTCCTTTTTTGCTCACATATCATCTGCATTGATTCTACATTTATTCTGGTGCTGACAACTAAAATGTAAAAATAATGGACTTTTTATTCATTATAATTACATATTGACATGTTTAAAACATTAAAGTATCTTTATAGTTTCATGTCACCTTTTCATGCCTTTAAAGTCTGAACGTTCTGTTTACAGTTTATTCCGTTTATTAGTCTCAGTTTGGGAGGAAAAAAACAAAAAAACAAAAACAAAAAAACGTTGAAACGGCCAGGTCTGCTCCCCCTAGTGGGTATAATCATTAAAGCACCCCTATTTCAAAACTATTAAAATGAGAGCACCTGAAGTCTAATAGGAGTGTTTTTGCCCAAGTCTGTTTACGTCATTTTCATACATAAAACTCACAGTCAACATCAAAGTAAAGGTCTATTATACATAAGCCAAATATCGACTGAATCTGTTTGTAGTGTCTTTGCAAAGAACATATGCAACTGCAGCGTCTGATGTTGAAAAAAAATATTTAAAAAGGCACATATTTCATTCTCTGTAGATAATTTCTTGAAAAGAGGACTAGATGCAGAAGAATTCATTTGAAGATATCTCTCATTTTAAGTGATTTAAGTGTCCTTTGGTAATCCAAGCCTTAGAACTCAATGAGAAGATAAATGAAATGCAGACGATGAACTAAAGCAACTGAAGGAGTTAACCTCTGGTAAAGCTCCTTAAAGGCAGGCAGCTCAGTGTAGACCTCTCATCAACCGTTCTCTAAACTCGCACAATGAAAAATCAAACTTCACGATAACGTGCCAAGTTTTGCCAAACACCAAACAAGTCTTAAACAGAACAGCTGGTGTTTATGATGGACAGCTTGAAATGAATAAATTAAAATGATGGCTATTACTATGATTATTATTTTTAATTTATCAGTCTCTTTGATGACAGTTTAGAGCTTATACAGGACCTCCCTCAAAAACAGTCTTTCTTTTTTTTGCTTGGCTGTACAAACAATCTGACACTCTCAGAATTCTAGAACATTCTGTTTATTTTTCCTGATCTGACAAATGTTCCTATTGGCTAGAAGGGTCATGTCTCCAAACTTTGAACAGATCCAAACCCCCCACCCCCGCAAAAAAACAACAACAACAACCAAAAAACAAATAAACAAACGGCGAGAAGCTCAGTATGAGACGTCCATGTATTTTACATTCATAGGACACCAAGTAATCAGCAGAACTAAACAATTTGCCGGAATGAAATGTAAACAGTTAATATTCAGTTAAAACAAGCAAGTGTTTCCTCTACAGTGATAAGCACACAATAGTTTACCTGACCTCAGGATGACCCATAACTTCCTGTTACATAAACCATGTTGTGTTATGAATCTGAAATGCAAGGGAGGTACGTCAGATATGCCCGTGGCGATAGTCTGTCATGTCTCTCTATAGCAGTTTCAAAAGACCCTGCTAGACTCACACCATAGGGGGCTGTCTAAGGCATTTCACTATCTGTAGATTTCTCTGCTTTGGACATGAAAGGTCTTTAATGGAGAAAAACAAAACCCAAAAAAAAAAAAAAGATTAAAAAAGGATATATAAAAAAGGAGACTCACAACAGAAGGGGAGAGGGAAACCATTAGGGAGTAGTGTTCTGAACATCCAGAGTGGAAGTTTCTAGAGTTGAACTTTGAGATTTAAGTCTATATTATCAGTTAACGATCTAAAGCGACGCTGTGACACCTTTTAACCCAGGTCTTTACATAAAAGACTACGCATGTGACAGAGAGGTAGTCTATCTCAAAACAAGCCCAAACTCTCTCCTCTTCCTTTTCCTTGCCTATTCTCACAGTCTCCCTCCATCAGTGAAAAACACACAATCATTACTTTGACTGGCTACTGGCCACATAACAATAGTCTCTGTGCTGGACTCATGGTGAGATAACTCATTCACATCCAGAGATTTTCACACCGCTGATGGAAACTGGCTTTTTCCCCGACTTGCATAATGGTAAATGATTGCTTACTCTAGAATACTGCTTCGAATTTTTCTCTTTCTCATCCCCTCTGTTTCTCTCTCTCTCTTTCTCTCTCTCTCTCTCTCTCTCTCTCTCTCTCTCTTTCTCTTTCTCTTTCTCTCTCTTTCTTTCTCTCTCACACTTGGTTTATTAGTCTCTCTCCCTCTCGCTCTCTTTTTTTTTATCTGTTTCTCTAATAGAATTAAAGCCAGTCTGCAGACTGCTCTCACAGGGATTTCAATGCAACCGGCTTGAAATAGTCTGTGCCGTCGAGCTGTCAGTGTTGGAGAGGAATACTAAGTGAGGCCGAGTTTCAAAGTGTTGCAAGGGAATTACATCTGTAAAATGAACTAAATCAAACGGATCAGTGTGATTGACTTGCCATAGTGAAGACATTGACTGCGCAGCCAAAAATAAATAAATAAATAAATAAAAAATACAGATAAGACAAAACATCAGAGGACACAAAGAGCAAAAGGGTCAGTGTTTATAGATTATAGTGCGTCGTTCGCTCAGTTGTTCACTGCAGTGCAACTACTCTCTTAGTGGCTCATTGTAAATTTTAAATGATGTATTTTTAAAGAAGGAATACAACTCGATGGGTCGTATACGAAAATAAACCACAGCGATATGTTTCCGCCGATACCGCTCCGAGAGCAGAGAATTGTATTTGCTAGCAACAGCCATTTGGCTACGTTATAAACACACTGCCAAACACCACACGTAGCGTACATGAATACACATGGATTATCTTTAGTGTTGTAGATAGCTCTACTTGCTTGCTATCAAACACTTCATGTCAATTGGAAGATCTTTAGCTTCTGTGCTTATTTGATCAACTAGCTTGCTAGACCACTGAGTTGTACACTTTATCGATATCTCATGGGAAAACCCTGCACCATGAATTAAGATAGTTCAGCCGGCGTAAGGGTTATCCTTCAAACTGTGGTTAAACATTTTCATAGGATCACATTTCTGCTCATCAACCTCCGTTGTAACTTCTCCTCAACTAGCAGGAATTTCTGCAAGCTAGACAGCTCAATATTACTTTATACGCCCTATATGATTTCAATCTGGATGCGGTTGTGAGAACAGCGCATAGCACTTTTAGAACTGGAACTGCGACTGCTCCACAAAAAGTGTGAATCGTGCTTTGAGATTTCAACTAGGCCTACACTCTTTGGACCAATTAAGAGTCGTTCATGTACGCAAGCTTTGGTACAATTAAGTGTTCAAACACAGGTTTAAACAACAGTATACTCCACAAATATGAAAAAAAGCCCCAGTAAAGTATTGTCAAATAATATGATTTTGATATTAGAAAACAGTACACAGTCATAGGGGACAATGTGAGGGTACAGCCCCAGTTTGCTGTCGTCTGTTTGACTGTTTGATTCATTTTCACTTCTGCTACCTCTGACCCACATGGGTAAAAGGAGGGAGAAAATAGCATAATCCTCTCTTTTTCATTACCCCAGAGATGTGCTGTTATGCTCATGGGTTTGGAAGCAGACATGCATTTTGTCTTAGATAATACCATTGCGCAATTTAAATTACAGACGGGTTGGTGCCGGTTTGGCGTCGTTAAAGGGGGCCATACATTTTCCTAACACTAATGCAACAAAATGATAACCAGCTCAGATAGAACTAAACGCTTCCTTATAATCAATCTAAAGCTATTATCACATCATAATGAGTGTTATAGAAGGTATTCAATATAGAAGAAGTTCAGTGCACCCTCCTACACTCACACTAAGACACAACACACTGTAACTCTGAGACTATAAAGAGTACAGAGAAATGCCTGCAATTCCAAATGCATTTAAAAATGATTCTCCAACAGTGGTCAGTGTATGAAGGCCATTTAGCTTCAAACCTCTGGTAAGGCTGATTGTTTACCTTGTTGGAGTAATATGATAAATACTTATGTGTAATCTGTTTTGTCATTCATATTCTAATGTTCTGCAGACAAAATATATGTATATAACTGCTAGTTTTACTATGAAGTAACTGTCGATTACTTCACAGTAAAACTAGCACGACAAACATCGCCAAAGCAAGCTTAAGATGGTTTACACCAACATGTGTGCATGCACACACAGAAACACACTCACACACACATACACTCTGTGTTATTTCAAGAGGGAAGTGTGGTTTGACCCTCCGCTGAGGGTCTGTTTTTGACGTGTGTCCCATTTTTTTTATTGGATTCTGTGCTCCAGACCTCATGCTGTCTCCTGACCCCCCCGCTGTTTTCACAGAGGTTGCTGGGAATAGGGAGTGATTAAAAGCCAAGTACCACTCAAACTGTTTTTTTTTTTTTTTTGAGGCCCAGGCGCCTCGGCAACAGAAAGGCTAAGCGAACAGAACAAGGCCCTTGAGATGACTAGCACTCTATGTCTATAATCCGCCGCTACATTAATGTTATTCACATGCAATGGTTTTGATTGTTTTCAGGGTAGGGTCATGAGGTCCTATGAACATACATATTCTGTCCTGTCAGAAAAGACAAACTAACAAACCGTTATTTGTTTGCTTTAAATGATTGGAATTTGTGATCATTCAACGTCAGTGATGTTTCGTCACGCTCTAATATTCATCGTGCGCTTTGCTAAATCCATGCTAAATTTTACGAGACACGGTGGTGACTTGGGGGGGAAAAAAAAGTGTGACCTGACAGGTCTGGCTGCGTGTTCCTTGTCTGGAGGAGAAGAACATTCTTGAACACGCTGTAGATAAAGGCTTTGCGCCGACAGTAACTGACAGGGACAAATACGAAGAATGAGTGTGTGAGGTGAACCAGTGTGAAACGGAGTTGCCGGCACTTTCCACGCTGGAGAGAGTGACCCACCTAAAGGATAATTAAGTGAGCAGCCAGTGTGTGTGTGTAGAATTGACTGAAGTGAAATTATTTCATTAGCTGTATTGAAGACCTTCATTGTCCAGATGGAGCATACCTGAATCTAATGTTTGAGAGAGAGAGAGAGAGAGAGAGAAAGAGAGAGAGAGAGAACGAGAGAGAGAGAGCAAGAAGAGAGAGGGAGAGGGAGAGGGAGAAGAGAAGAGAAAAGAAATCAAGTTGCTAAGCTGTCCATCTGGCTGACTGGAATTTTAAGGCCCTCAATCCAATTACAGAGGGCTTGCTATGAAACAGCATCAAGTGAAGCACATCTTAATTAATCATTCTCTTGCTGTGAAGAGCGGCACGTTTTGCCCTTCAAATGAGAGAGGCTGCCATTGGCATAATCATTAAGCCCTGGTGATAAACTTAGTCCGTCTGTGACATCATATGTGTTCAGCAAATGCCACACAATACATCACTGTATCAAAAACCTTGACTACCTGTATGTCCTATACGCTTCCGTCTGACACGCGTAAGAGCAAACTGTTCCGCGTCCTCACCACGACACGGTTGGCACTCTGCACGGAACAGCTCAGCCTGTTCGCAGTACAGAATATTGCTTGTCTTTTTTTTAAAAAGCCTTTTCTTACCCCTGCCAGGACCTACAATGGCTCTAAGAATCCTCATAGACGCTCCGGATTGGTACCAAATAGCTCCAAACCAGCGTGGGAGTTTCAGACGGAGGCAACATCACCACAGTGCTATGGCTATTTAAGGACTGAGAGACAAAGGCTCCGTCCTTGTCCACTTCTGAGATTTCACATAATGTGTTCTATCCATGTTCTTTGGGAAGATAAGTGAAAATGGTACAGAGAATGGACCATATGAGTCATGGCTTTGTTTGTTTGTTTGTTTGAATGTAGTTCTATAATAACTAGTTATAACAGCTGGTGTATCCCCAATGCAGTCATAGTAGTCGGTTTTTTTTTTTTTATGACCAAATAAATAAAAATAGGAAGTTAAAAACTTCTGGGGCTTATATAGCGTGTTCTTTTCTCTCATTAAAAATACATACAGCTAAACAGATTCTCTGTTGAGATGTATGGATGAAATAACATTTTTGGCCACGCTAGACAATGTAGTGAGCCAGTTTAACCACAAACATGTTTGTCTCTTGAAGAACATTCTGTTTATATCTGTTTTCGCCTCAGCAACTAGATATCCACATGTGCCAAAATGCAACAGCGCAGAATTACATCATAAAATGTGTTTTTTTTTTAATCCCGAAATTTCCTGAATTTCGTGTAAGCATATTCCATTTCTGCTCGCTGTCGTAAAGCAACTGGGTGCGGATCTGTCATCAAAACTTTATTTAAGTTATGACCATTTCAAATGTCTCCTTTGCTTCCTCATTTCTCTTTTAATCTGTTTGATTACAGCCCTAGCTCTCTTGTAGTCAAACCGCTGCCTTCTGCAGGCATATTTCATCGTACACATAACATCACCGAACAGTGTCAGCTGCTTACTTTTCCTCCCAGTCGCCTCCTGTTCTGTTTGACCTCAGGGTACCAGCAGGGGTGTAAGAATTAGACAGAGTGTACTTTTAAGTCTTCACACTGTCATTTTGAGTCTTCCTCTTGGTGCTTTCCAGCTGCACCTACTGAACTAAGAATTGAACGTCAGGAATGGTTACATGTGTATTTCTTGCAAGTTTCCCTGTCCTGATTGGTCCCTGTTTAGTCATGTAACCAATCATCATTCACTGATTTCAGTAGGACTTTTCTGATTTACTGGCTTCCATGGATGTGGATGTTATGAGCTTCGTTTTTATAAAGCTACTCATGGCTGATGTGTCTATCTGGATCATTATCTTCAGTTTTGTTTTAATAAAGTTACTCATGGCTGATGTGTCTATCTGGATCATTTAGTAGTCGGTTAGCGGGACTGGTTGATCCCTCTGTTCTGCTTCTCGTGGCTGGTGGATCTATCTAGATCATTTAACAGATTCTTCCCTCTGTCCTGCTGGTAAGCTTTGCCTGTGTTAACATAAGATATCTGAGCTCCAGTCAGCCTCTGAAACCAAAAAGGCTGCTCTATTTCCACAATTGGCCACAAGATCAATCGATCAATTGATCAATCAGTCAATCAATCAATCAATAAGTTCTCTTCAACTATACATGGATCAGTTAGTTGTAAACCTCATCTCAGTTAGGATCATTTGTGCAAAATGAAGTTATATGATGCAGGCTGTCATAGTGTCAAACTTCAATTGCTTGTATTTAAAATGAAAACAAATAAATGAACATTACCAATTTGCTATGCTAATTACCACTTAACTACTGTTAATGAATAATGAATGTACACCCAGAGAGTTCACTTAAGTTCCACTTAGGAAATCTTAAGTGGCCTCACATAGACTTAATGGTGTTTTTAATTGGTACGTTAAGCATGCAGATCATGTTCTTTTCACTTCTTCGTTTCATTCACTAAAGCTGAAACATTCATGTAAAGGGATTATATTTCAACTCTATCTACTCTAGACTTTATTATCACTGACCTTCACTGGAGAAATATAAAAAAAAGATTGCCAAAGTGGGTAATGGTATGATGCTTATGATGGTAACATAAATATAGCTCAGTTATTAACAATTTATTACATGCACTCAACACAAATGATGTAATAATTAGTTATATGCATGACTGGGTTTTCACGACTTGCCTATGACACATCTCAGTTATATAAGAATAAACAACAAGTGAGATTATACCACAGTGAGTGAGTGAGAGAGAGAGAGAGAGAGAGAGAGAGAGAGAGAGAGAGAGGATCTGGCTTGTTTAACACAGAAAATGCACAAACTATTAGTCATTTACATACTGTAAGTGGCTGAGAGATTGTTCCAGACTGCAGGCTGGAGCATGTGCCTCTGCTGAAGAATAGAGACGCGGAGGATAGAGAATGGATGTGGAGGACATAGAAAAAAAAAAAAAAAAAAAGCTAATCATTAAGTCCGCATCCTCAGCAAATTATTCACGTTCCTCCCGGCAACCGTTCCCGCAACATCGCGTATCACGGGATACCGGCTCCAACATGTATCGCAATACCCACATATGTAAATGAGAGTTCCAGACCTTTTTTTTCCCCAGTAATTTTCCCCATGACAGAACAAGAGGAACACGTCATCCGTATTTCTCCGCTGTTTTTTTTCCCAAACCCCACTTCAGTGGCGTCACTCTTTGGAAGCGGGTTTTTTTTTTTTGTTTGTTTGGGTTGGGGAAAATAAGTTGAGATGCGACCAGTCATATTAAGGTCTTATGTAAAATCCAGACATAAACTTTTTCTCTCCCTTTCTATCCCTTATCCCCATCGCAACCCCTTCTCTCTTTTTGTTGCTTTTCTATGTGAAGTTGGCATACTTCAAAGCCGTTTGCTTGACAGCTTCACCGACTGAAGGCTCCTCTTCATCTGCCGAGTGGAATTACTCGGTGCGTCTCTGGAGCGTCACTTCACACGCATGCTCTCATCTCTTTAAATATCTGGCCTCTGCGTGACACTCGGATAAAAAAGAAAGAATAGAACCGCTGCAAATGAATAGAAAAGCTTTCTTTTGAGATGAGTGAACGGGAGGAAAAAAAAAAAGCTAAGAGTTTAACGTGGTGGCACTGGGCGTTGGTGAGATGGTCTGCAGATTGCTAAATGGTACGTTAACAATGAACAATGGTAATATGAGAGTTTGTAATCAGTAGGAATGTGGAAAGAGTGAGAGAGAGAGAGAGAGAGAGAGAGAGAGAGCTCATCATGTTTTCTTTGTCTTGGAGAGAGCAGAAAGAGATAACACAAACGTCTGAGCTGTTTCCTGGGAACAGTTACGGATGCAGTGGAGACTGGACCAGAGTGGAGGACCAGACGGCATATACAACACTAATATGTTCACTGTTTTTTCCCTGATGCCATAGTCTATTTCTTGGTTTACGGTTCTTTATGAACCACAACAGCAGCAATGATAAACAATTTGTATACAGAGTTATACAGAACTTAGGTATAATTATGCATAATTATACATAGTTCAAGATGCCTAAACATCTTTAGGGACATTGCTTAAGACAACAAAAGACAATACATTAAATATTCTAAAAATAAATATACTAAATCTGAATAAGGCAAAAACAATAAAGATGCTATGTGCTCTCTCTGTCTCTTTGTCTCTCTCTCTCTGTCTCTCTGTCTCTCTCTCTCTCTCTCTCTCTCTCTCTCTCTCTACCACTCTGTCTTTATCTCTGTCAGTGCATTGTATGGAACCGTGCTCAAGCTAAATAACCCTGGTCTTGTTCTCACCACTGTTAACATGTTGTCTGTAACCCTGTCTGGAACACACACACGCACACACACGCGCTATTCATCATTCCCGATATAGCCACATCTCTTCTCCTATCACTGACAAACACTCCATGTCACTGTGTAATCTGAAGAGCAGCTGTGTGTCGTTCGTTGTGGGAGAGGAAAGAGATTGTGTTTCCTAGGTGCTAGACTGGAGAGTGACCATTTCAGAGAAAATTTCTGACTGATGTCCCATAGGCTGTACTAAAACCAAGGGCAAAGATTCCATGTACACACGGCCAGATTACGCGGGGCGGCGGAAGATGAGTTGGATGGATTATAGCTGTCATGTCACCGCAGGCTCCTCTCACGCTGGCATCAACAAAGATACACAACTCTTAGCATCAGATCCAGACTTCATGGACGCAAACCAGTGCACCACCACCCCCACCCCCTACCCCCGGGCCTCTGTTCCCCAAGCGCTGGACACCACATCAGACCGATACCCCCCCCCCCCCCCCCCCCCCCCCCCCCCACCCCCGGCCCCTCTGTTTTCTCCAAAAAAGCTAACACAGCTTTCCAGCCCTCAGTGTGACACTGCGTGGGTGCCTTTAGTACAGAAACACCATCGTGTGCCAAAGATATTTAATTTCTATGCAAAAACCTTACTCTTTAGTAAACCCCTGACAACGTGCGTCTTCCACCGTGTATCTGCGTGTAGACAGTGCAAAGGTAATTATTAGATACTGAAAAATCCTCTTGGAAAAAAAAAAAGAGGGACGTCATTAGAGTAACAACAGAAAGGAAATAGCTCAAGGAAGATAAAAGATGAAACTCAACTAGCATGAACGCAATCAGGGTGTTGTGGCTTGCTTTTGTAGTATGAATTGCAATTGCTTCTGCAATTACCACAGGATGATTACAGGACTAATTGGACATAACAGACTAATTGTAACCACTGAGACCTCATTGGAATGAATGGCAGTAATTGTGAGAGAGAGAGAGAGAGAGAGAGAGAGTGCTGGGTTGCCCAGAGTAAAGCAGGGCTCGGTGCTGGGCTTTAGTGTTTGTGGGGCACTGGAAAGAAGAGGGGCCCTTTGGGACGTCTGAACTGATCCTAGACCTGTGAGTGGACGCGTAGCAGCTGCTCTTGAAGCAGATGAGCTCCGAGGGCTAAAAGACCCTCTGACTTTAACCTCCATGAAATCCATCATTACTGACAACTCTCTTTATTTAGATTAAAACGAAAACAACAGCAGCAACAACAACAACAACGAATTATGCAAATCTGTATCAATAAACACATATGTTCTCTCTCTCTCTCTCTCTCCCCCTCCTACCTCCTCCCCCTCTCTGTCTCTCTCTCTCTCTCTCTCTCTCTCTCACACACACACACACACACACACACACACACACACAATGCTGATGAGCTATGAGATCTCTTTAGTGTCTGTGTTAATTCCTCTTCGTATGCCTTTTTAGTATATGGTAACTTTGTGAACTCTACTCAATCAGAGGGAGGTTCAGTTGTTGCTTCACATTCCTCTTGGTTAAAAGACGGTTTGAAAAGGAATTAAGAAGAGGATTGTATAATCAGTCATATGATGATAACATCCTGAATATTTGCTGTGAATTTGTCAGAGACGTTGGTGTAAGTCTGATGTAGTTCTAGGTAGACATTTGTGTTGTTTGTCATCTACTGTCAGTTTAAATCTCTTTCATTAACACTGAGAATAAAATTGGATCATTTTGTACATTTTGTCACCAGTTTTGCTGTGTAGTCCCAGTTTCACTGACCATTGCAAAGGACGATGACCCAGATTCATGTGTTTCTGAAAGAGGCTCATTTCCCAGGACAAAGAAACAACCCATTTAATGTTTCTGGGTTCACTATTTTCCTCCTTGCTGTTGAACTAAGGGTGAAGAGAGCAAAGACCAGCACACGCTGCACTTTGCAGTTTGTTCTTCTGAAATAATGTAGGTCTCTTCTAAGATTACGTAACTCAAGTTTTCTAAAGGTGTTTTAGATGTCTTTGCTTGACGCGGACGTGTCTGGAATGAGAGAGGAGAGGAGAACTTTTGAAAGGAGAGAGAGAGAGAGAAAGAGAGAGAGAGAGAGAGAATGCTCCTCAGATGTAATCTCTTTCTCCTGGATGAAAGCTTCAGTCATGGCCGACCATCTCCAGCTATTGGGGGCTTTTTTTTCTTTCTCTTTTTTTTTTTGAGCTGGACCGTGGCTTAGAGGGAGATTACACTGGATTTAGCACTGATCTCAGTCCTATGCAAAAAAAAAAGAAAAAGAAAAAAAAAAGAGAAAGAAATACAAAACTCCTACTCCTTGCAGGCCACGGTTGATTGTCTCAGGATTTATAGCAGGTGTATGAATCAGTCACTGGGGGTAGCGGGTGACGAGATTTAAAGCTTAGCTCAAGGGGAGGGTTTTTTTTTTGTTTTGTTTTGTTTTGTTTTTTTTTAGACCCATCAGTGGGAGTTCGGAGGTACCCGGTTAACTCGTCTCTTTACAATCTATACAATAACACAAAGCAAGTGACATGGGAAGGCTTTCCTGTGCTTTGAACTCAAATGGAAAATCTGTATACTAGGTCAGCTAGCAATAATGGGGTAAATAGCTAAAATCTCCACTTTGTCCTTATTGTTTTGTTATTCTTCTGGCCTGGGTTCATCTCATTGTTCCCTTTCACTGCTATAGTACTTCTAACTAACACGAAGATTTGTATTTACCTTTTAAAAAGTGTAGTTTAAAGGAGGGCCACCGTAATGAATAATTTACGGGATAAGACTGTTAGGTGAAGCTTGAAGTCAGAGGAATGAGAAATCCCATCTGTGCAACGTACCCAAAATACCGAATAGAAAGGGCACGTATCAAGGGATTTGGCCAAGTTTGGAGTAATTAGTCATGTTTATTACCCCAAAGACAATAGAATATCCCTGAGGAATGCTCCGGAAAGGATCAGAGTGCGAATCACGAGTTTCATCATCATTTTCTTTTCCACCCGGTTTTTTCTCTCAGGTGGACATTTATCTTTGGAGTCAGAAAAGGCTTATTCTGCTGATTTTGAGTCCGTTGCTCTTCGGTTTACGTCCGCCGCGCTCTGTTACGGTTGTTACGTTATGTCTTTGACAGGCGGTAACGAGAGAACAATGTATTTTACTGTAAGTGATGGTTTTTGAACAAAGACACATGTGTGGAAGCTGCAGCTGGTGCATTCTGATGGATTACTCTAAAGCCTGTTTGGTTAAGGGGGGAAATTATCCGCTCTTCTGGGGGTTCTGAGTGTGTCAGAGGGTGCGTATGATTGAAACAGTGCTCCCTCAGAACTTCTCTGTTTCTGGCAAAGTCGTCAAATCATTCTTTCCATGTTCATTAATAAATAGTGTCTAAGAACTTGCCAAATCTCCGTGAAGGGGGAAATAATTCAGTCGAAGCAACTGTTGACTGTTTCGACATGCAAACATTCACAGAAGTCTGGAGTTAAAAAGGTTATGTTAGACATGTAAACGTAATGTATTTTAACTGCGTTAGAGGCTGGACAGGAGCACTGTGGTAGAAGATAAAAATTTGCAGCAAGTTAATTTACCAGATCAATATCAACATAACCCCAAAGTTCATATAAATCAAAGAACTGTTATATATCCGTCTATTTGTTGAAAATTATTAAAATATATTACATCTCAGTCTATTTTCTATGAGAAATTAGGTTTTAATATGTGAGGAAATTTGTCACACACAAGATACTCCAACATAACAATACACAGGCATCTTAAACGTGAAAAATCGATAGCCGTGAATCTAGCGCAGCAATCTTGTGTCTAGATATTGAAAATGAATCTGTTTCTATTGCACTATCTGCCCAAAAATCGACCGGAGTTGTGCAAGAGCCGGTTTGTATATAATTAAATCTATTGATTTAGTGAATCCAGACGGCTCTGAAAAGACAATCAAACTGCTGTGGGCTGTTTTAGAGGGAAATGTAAGTCATTGGAAGTTGTGTATGAAGGAGTCAGATATGATATGAAAACTGTAATCATTTTCGAGACATTAGGAATGACTCACCCATTCCTAATCCCACCCATGCTAGTCACACAGATGGAAATGTTCTTCTCCTTCTTTCTGTTTACACATTATTTGATGCCTTCCTCTGTCTAATTAGACAGAATTATAATTATACCCTAGGACTAATACATTTGGGATATTAAAACACAGCCAAACAGTCAGGGATACTGGGTTTCCTGTGTGTGTTTTTCTGTGGAGACATCCTCAAGTCTCTACCGTCTGATCTGCTGATGTGATAAACATTTGCTTGCAACCCCCCCCCCCCCCCAATCAAATTATGACCTCAAGTGCACTTTGGGGTCTTTTCTCTTGAAATTAACTCTTCAAAGGTGCAAGAGTATGTGAACGCTATACTTAAATCCAGTGTCAGAATTTCTTGAGATTCTAGACAAAAACAAGTGATATTTCTTGGAAAGACAATATATTATCAATTAGACAGGGCTCCTTTTTGCACATCATTTTAAGGAAACTTAAAAATCATTTGAATATTAAGCTTCCCTCTGATTTTGTCTTTAAAATAACACTGTAAGTAAACAACCATCAACAGAAATCCAGTGAAACTCCAGTGAAATCCAGTGAAACTTTTTTTTTTTTTTAACCATTTTTAATTTTCTGGAAGATATGGTTTGGTTTCAAAACAGAACAGCGAATCACAATATTAATTTGTTCACTGTAAAATTTTTGTAGCAGATAGTTAAGGTGACTATACTATACCAAGGAAAATCCTCACATGTTGAAGTATGCAATAAAGTCGAAAGACATAGCCCTCGTTTAATATGAAGCAGCTTTTATACTAATAAATATTAATATTCAGATTATTTATGAATATTAATATTTAGATTATTGACAACAAGTAAAAGTTTTAAACAGTTCTCCTTTGGAGCTGTGAAATAAAACATTTTCCAGACAGGTCCGAGGAGAGGCCGGCACAATGAAACGTCTCGGTTGAATAGTTTCACTGCTGTTTACATAAATTAAACAAACTAATTAGACACCTTGGCCATAGCTGGCATGGCTAAGCACTTAAATTTACAGGCGAGCGAAACATTAAGAGAACAGCAGGATACTGTCAAGCCATAAAAGTCAAGGCTTCAGATTTAACAGTCTTGATTCACAGTCTGTCAAAGCAGTGAGAGAAAAAAAAAAAAAAAAGAATTGAGACACAGAACAATGAAAGAAGACTCTGCCCTTGAGGATCAAAGACTCTCTTATCTTTTTTAATCGGGATGATATTAAAGTATACAAAAGCATGAAACAAAGTTTAATCAAACTGAACTGTTACAGAGACGTCACGTTTAAAAGTTTCTGACTGGATTTCATCCCTTTGAACCTTTATTGTTTTGTTTTTTTTCTTGCTTCATAACAACATTTATCCTGTAAAGAAATTGGTAACACTTCTTTAAGGACTAAAGGAACATTTCTATGATTAAACTTTTTCATATTTTTTTTTTTTCCAGGAATTTCTTTGGTGTCGTTTCGGCAGACTTCAGAATATTTCTAATAACGTTCGTATGCTGTTGTTCCAACATCAATATGAGGCTAATGAGTGTTATTCTGTGGATCAAATGATATAGTGCTTGGCTGCTTTACTCCAAAATGGAAAGCTAGCTTCAATTCCATCTGTGTTGTTTCACTACAGTTGTTAGCAAAGCCCTGTGTGACCTCCTCTTTCAAAGCTTAGCGACCTAAAACAGAAACAGGCTTCTCCACTGAACTATCAGAGATGGTCCAGGTGTTTATTTGGGGTTGAATCATTTATGTAACATTTGTCAATTGGAGAGGATGGAAGAGCTGTGTGTGTGTGTTCTTCTAGCCTGCAGAGCTAGTGCTGAGCTCTCTGCAAATCACACACACACACATACACACACGCACCCACGCATGCACGCGCACAGAGCGAAAGCGAGAGAGAGAGAGAGAGAGAGAGAGTGAGAGAGAGAGAGAAAGAGAGAGAGATTGTTTGGATTTAGGACAGATATGCTGCAGAGTGTCTGAAGCACTCTTCACAATGTCTTGTCATCTTCAGTGAGCGAGGCCTTGGTAGACTGAGAAAAATGTTTCTCTTATAAATTGTTTTCAACAAAGACATTTTGATACAAGCGACTCTCAAATTCAACAGGCAACACTTCTGTACAAACAAAAACACAGGTAGGTTTGTGTGGTTTACAAAAGCACCTAGTAGTTCTAGTTCAATTAAATGTTGAGAAACCAAGATTTTTTTAACAATTAATTTAGCTAGTTTGGCAATTATCAATAGGAATAGCTCATAAAAAACAAGCAAATACTGTATGCTTACACACACACACACACACACACGCACGCACGCACGCACACACTCAGAAAGACAAAGCCACAGCCACAGCCTCGCGCACACACATACACACACAAACACACACACGCGCGCGCGCACACGCACACACACACACGCACACATGCACACGCGCACACACGCACTCACACGCACTCACACGCACTCACACATACACACACATTCACACACATGCATGCACCCGCACACTCACACACACACACACACACACACACACACACACACGCAGGTTTGAGCACACTGTGCCTGTGAATGCAGTTGTTGGCTCAGCTGGGAAATTGGTTATTTTCCCGGTGATCTGCGGGTCTGATGAAAAGTATTATATAAAGGATTGTCTTTGGCATGTATTCATCTCCTGTGTATCAGTGCTTTACAAAGGGGCTGCGGTATCAGCTGGACCAAATGTAGAATCTGATGAAAGGTTTAAAGGGATTTACTGAACTCATTGCCTTATTTGCACAAACCTAAATCTCATTTATTCTTCTCTGACATATATCTTTCATTACAGTAGAAGTAAGACATCAGACAAATATGTTTGCATTGCATCAGCTTCTCTGTAATGCAATGTGTGTCATAGAAAGACTTATTTCATTTGATTCACAATATTCTTAAAACACAAAAATATCATCCAGAATCATCAACTATTCAAACAGTTCCTTAGTCTGACCCTGAACATCACTGTAGACATTCTCTTACAACTGTTCACTGCTCTCACAATGCAGCATTATTATTATTATTATTATTATTATTATTATTGTTGTTATTATTATTGTTGTTGTTGTTGTTGTTGTTGTTCTTGTTGTTGTTGCTGTTATTACTAGAATTGTTGTTGTCGTTGTTTGTTGTTGTTGTTATTATTGGCTTAATTTGCTGTGTTAGATTTATGTGGAGAAAGACAGGTTGACATTTAAACCCAGACCACAATTTCAGTGGTTTCACTTGGCACAGAGAATGATTTGTAGGCATTCTGGCATATCAAGACGCATTTTATATGAATCTGAATGTGTCTAAATGACAGCACACTGACGCACCTGAGGCAAATCTAACATGTGTCCATAAATTAGTACAGAACACCAATTAAACTTTGCTGAAATAATTTGCTAAAGGCCACAGCATGCGAGCGACTGAAAATCATATTTTTCATCGTATTTTTCAGTTAAGAATGCTGCAAGAAAAAGAAAGTTGATATTAGCCAAACATATCATAATTGTTTAACACACCGTACTTTGTTTTAAACTTACAACAGACAGTATGTTTCTGTTTAGGTGGAACAAATAATTGTCTAGCAGTGCTGCATGTCTTCATTTATGCCAAAACTCAGATTCTTATCATAAAACCTTTTCTGCCGGCCAAATTAGAATGTAAGAATGATTAAATGTGGAAAGTTAGACTTTCCAAAGAGGAAAGTTTTTTAATAAACCATATCCTCTGTATTTATTATATTTTTGTGACCATAGCAGTATGATCATTAAAAGGGAGGGGAGATATAAACCATAGATGGGAAAACGTGTTTTAATCACAACCGCTGGGTAAAGGTTACCCTGAGTAATGGTCTACACGTTCCCCTGCATGCTTGCGATTTGTTTGCCTCAGATGAGCAGTGGAACCTTCCTCATTCTTTATGATCATAGCAAATGAAATTACCTACTTCAGGGCTTCGGGCTGCAAAGCAAAGACTCAATGAGTTTCCAGGGTCTAATCAAGAAATAATTAGAGATCCACAGCTGTCTCTGCCTTCTCTCTCTCTCTCTCTCTCTCTCTCTTTCTCTCTCTCTCTCTCCATCTCTGTATTTGTGTGTCTCTATTTCTTTCGCCCTTTTTCTCTCTCTTTTTTCCCGGTGGTTTTAAATTCTTGTGGCGGATGTATCAAAGAAATGACAATGCTTTACTATCTACTGTTTTGGACCTTTTGTTTGTTAAAATTTGAGCAGGTAAACTTACAAGAGGCATTGTGAAATTGTTATGGAAGAAAGGTTACCACCGGAAAACACGCCGAATACAGCTCAGACAAACATCTTAGTTATTCTCGAACGAACGCGACACATACGCGCATGGACAGAATGATGCGATTAATCTTGTTGCCACTAAAGATTCGGGCCATCCTCTGTTTTCAGAACAAAAAATTCTGTTCTTCTTGAGACGTTATTCAAATTATTTGGTTGGATTCTGAATCATTCTTCAAGAAGGAAAATCTCGGTCTTTGAGTGTTGAAAGACGTGGAAATCTACTCCATGATGTGCAGTCCAGATCTTCCTGTAACGGTTGAGTAATGTTTAGATG
The DNA here is from genome assembly GCF_902362185.1 of Chanos chanos. Taxonomy (NCBI): domain Eukaryota; kingdom Metazoa; phylum Chordata; class Actinopteri; order Gonorynchiformes; family Chanidae; genus Chanos; species Chanos chanos. The sequence continues at coordinate 12,338,613 of NC_044502.1, forward strand.
TGGTGATCAGGGATTCCATGGAAAGCATTTGACCACATTGTCTTAATGAAACCACTTTTTAATTCATTAAGCAGTCTGTATATGGGCATTAATGTCATGGAATGTGGAACCATCTTGAGGAAACAGTGTTTTCACCCGAGGGTACACCTGGTTACCTAAAATGACCTCGTATTTCTTGGCCGTTATTCCACCTCGCAGAATGATTATTAAGCCCAGCGACTCCTATGAGACCACCTACACTACAACAGATCAACGACCGTATTTAACAGCTGGTAACTGGCCATGTGTGTTAAAGGTGTCCTTTGGTTTTTTCCAGACACAAGCCCATCTGGATGGAGGACAACCACAACAAGATGACTCATTAGACTCCAGAACTTTTTCCCATTGCTCTGGAGCCAACATTTTGTGTTTGTTGCACCAAATAATGTGTTTTTAGCCCTCAGCCATGGTTACGATCAATTTCTGATTACGGCCTCACCATAAATACCAGCTTTGTGAAGCTTGCAATATACAGTTTTAGTGGAAATGGATCGTAGATCTATACAGTCGGTGTTGTGGTCATTTCTGGAGATGGATTCTTCAGATGGATTCTGAGGATCTTATTATGTGTCTATCGTTGTATCTCACCGAGCTTACACCCATGACCAGAGCTTACACCCATGACCAGAGCTCCCTTTCTCACGCAATTTTTTGGTGTTTTGCGTGTGCTGTCATGATTTTTGACATGTTTCCACTCACAGCATCAAATAATGTCATAGTTATATATCTTGTTTTCCTTTAGAAACTCACATTAGTAAAGTGCTGATTGTCAAACTGACATCTGTTGATAACTGGTATTTGGTCACTTTGGTAACTTGAAACGACTCAGAGTGAACATTGATAAAGGCATACATGTTTCACCCATCACAACGGACACTGTTTTAGGTCTTTGTCACCTCGTTTTCTGAACTCCCATATAACTCAAACAGCGCTTAAATTAAGAAAACGTAAAACGAGAAAGCTGAGACGACACGCCATCGAGTGGAAGGGAAATTGCTTCGTTTGGCAAAACACTGAGTCATCCCGAACAATGGTCCCAAATGTGGGTTTTGGCAACGGGGCCAAACTCTTTGTCATCGCGAGAGGTCGAGAGGTCAAACCTCCTCCTAACGCTTAGGATTTTTCAGGTATGACACGTTACATTCGGCTGGCGACGTGCCAGCGCCGAAGGACACGGAGCTAGTGAATACGTTTACTTCAGCGACGGGCCGTACAATAAAGGATATTAATCTTCTTCCGTCCTCAGGTGCAACCGACGCTCCGGGGAACGTCTTGTCATCGTCACAGAGCTGTCAAATGAGCCTCCTCTCTTTATGTCCAACAGGTGCAACTGTTCTTGACGCCATTGCTCTGAGAGAAAAAACTGTTGATAATGTGAGAAGTGCCCAAACAGTCTTCACAAAAGGCTTGTGACAGGAGCTGAGCGACTGATCACATTTAAGAAGAGAGGAATTTTTCTTTCTTCTCTCTCAGTTTACTCTTCACAAAGAATTCATTGAATGGTTGAGGTGTCAAAACGCTTTTATGAGTGTTAAATTATGTAGAAAGTCTGTGATTAAATGCTTTTCGGTGCTTGAGTCTTTTTAATCCTTTTATATATGTATATAAATATATTTATATATATATATATATTTATGATGTTTTATGTCAAAAATGTTTTCCATTAAATTGCATGTCTTATGAACATTTGAAAAAATGGGGTCACAGAACAAAAAGAAAGGAGAAGAAAAGAGAAAGAAAGTCTCTGATGTTGTTACAATGCCATTATATGCAGTGTCTGAAGCTCTCTTTGGAACAGAGACCTTCAGGGACAATGGTAATGGATCTTAACAGAGTGGTCTCAGAAGCAGCCACCATGCTGCTAGAGACAGGACCTCAGTCTACAGCCTTGTTTCGAAACAGACAACTGAAACCATCTCTTACGACCTGTCTACCAGCTTTCCATTAAATTACCTCTGCCTCTGCCTGGACAAGGGACGGAGAGTGAAAAAAAAAGGCCATCAAAATAATTATTTCTGTATCCTGCTGAAAAAAAAAAAAAATCCAAACAGACAGATTTAGATGCAAACTCACTCGTGTGCGCACGCGCGCACACACACACACACACACACACACGCACGCACACACACAAACACACACACACACACACACATACACAGACATACACATACACACAGACAGACATGGTGGGGTTACCCATGCAGCCTTTTATGACTCAGCTCTCAGCCTGTCTTCATGAATGTTTAAAAAAAACAGCAAACAAACAAACAAAAAAACGATATTTCATGGAGTGGTTGGTGAGGCTGCTGTAACTGCTGACGTGGGTATGTGCTACACTGCCAGCCCAGTGCTACAGACTTACTGAGTTTTTCACTTCACAGCAGATCTGGGCACAGCAGCGGAAACACAGAGCGGCATCAGCTGATCGTCAATTCTAACGAAACCCTGTTAGATACAGAACAATATTCTCTCTGCTCTGGTATAATACATGTGTTGAGAAGCTGTTAATGTAACTGTAAAAGTTAACGTTACTGGTTAAGCTCTCATATGTTATGGTCTGGGAGGAGAATCTGTTCCTACATTCACAGCTGTGTGATAAGTAACCTCAGTAAACATGCTCCAATATATCAGCAATGCCGATATCAGCGATTCCACCCCTTTCTCTGTGGAATTGTATAACAGTGCTTTACGGATCAGTTGACACACATTGCTTTTTTACACCTTTTGAAAACCTGAAAAGCATTATATGAGTCATGTTTGACCTACATAAGAGGTTCTGGGTGCACACCAAGGACACGTCTAATTTATTTTCACATCCTTGCCAAGCATGCTGTCAATCACACTCATTGGAGAGAACTAACTCTTACCAGGCAAAGCTTTCACAAGGTAAAATGGCATATTAAATATTCATGACCAAACCAAAGGGCAAATATGCAGTTAGAACATTGATTTCATCTCGCGCAGTTCGCAGTTCACGCGGAATTGAAAGTCTTGACGTCTCTGGAATTTTAAACCTTTTTTTTTTTTCAGTCACAGCGCTGATATACTTGTTATATCAAAGCGGGACGGATTTTCGTCCTCTGGATGTATGTTTTCTTTTTTGGAGGAAAAAGCGACTGAGCTCTTCACTAGATCGTCGCGTATACATTTTGTCTCAGGTTGAGGTGCTGCTCTATGCTGTTTTAGGATTAGGTCTGTTAAAATGTAAAAGTGCTCCGTCTATTTAAAAAAAAGCAAAGGGTCCACTTGAAAGCCCGCGGCGTTCCTTCAGCCAAATCATCTCCCGGACCTTCTCAAAATAAGCGCTTTCGCAAGACCCCAAATAAATGTTGCATTTGTATAAATATTTTTGGCTTTCTCATCCTGGTCTGAAGGAGGTGCTCCATTTAAGTGCTGTTTATCCACAGTCTGGCATGACTGTTACCGAGGCGAAAAAGTGACCTTACAGATCATGAGAGTTCGGACTTTTTATCAGCTTTAAATCTAAACTCCTTTTTTTTTTTCCATTTGTGATTTACAGAGTGTTACAGCCAAGAAGCCCTCAACGGAGTGATTTACAAAGGCCAAAGGGATTTCAAAATAAGACTTAGAGGCATTTAAAGGAAACAGCAAGGTTCATTTCCTTTCCAGCCTGAAACACAGAGGGGTTTCCAATAGGACATCAAAGCTCACAGTCAAATGAATGGCTGTGCAGCCCATGGGTAAGTGATCCATGTTATTTAGACACATTGAACTGTTCTGCATCTGTGAGGTCTTTATATAATAATAATAATAATAACAATAATAATAATAAATAATAATAATAATAATAATATCAGTATACGAGCTTCCCTTTGTTCTATTTACCTCTTTGAACAACTTGCTTTCACACAAAGTTAGATGAAAAGCATGGTTCAGATTTTACATTTCATTTATGTTCCTTGTGATTTTTAACAAGCCGCTAAAACCCCTGGGTAAACAGACCATTAGACAAAAGTTACCAGAGGATGCTTTTTTTTTTTTTTCCATTTTACAAACTGCGCCACTCTTGTATAAACAGAACATACACTCACGTTGCTTTGAATCATAATTCAGGGTCATTATATACCACATTCAAAACTTGAAAAAGACTCCTAAATTATGTAAGGTCGCAATCAAGCCTACGATATCTGTTATGCAATTTGCTTGTGGTTCACAGAAAGAATGTATTTGAGGATTGTGGAGATAAAAAAAGGATCTGACCGGAGTGTGAGATGTGTATTAGCTCAGTTCATTTCAGCCCAAATCAAAGCATGATGCAAGACTCCTGTCTGAGAAGCAACAGAAGATTGTGTCAAGCATGTCTGGACAGCCCTACCTCGAAAAAAAAAAAAGCGTTAACCTTTGCAAACAAAATCCACAATATGACTCAACATAACATACAACATATGGTGGCATGTCACATATACTTGTCTGGGAGAGAGAGACGGAGAAAGAGAGAGAGAGAGAGAGAGAGAGAGAGAGAGAGAGACAGAGAGAGAGAGAGAGAGAGAGAGAGAGAGAGAGAGAGAGAGAGAGGGGAGGAAAGTGAGGAGGTAGTACGTGTCAAAATTTGGCAATAGACAGCGTGTCCATTTTTATAAACACTGCTGTAAATCAGCTCTGGTGTAATGGCCCCTTCTGCCAACTCCTACCAGATCAGGAATTCACACTGTGGGAGTCCCCTCATTGATCCTAATGATAACACACAGTGAGAGAGAGAGAGATAGAGATAGTGAGAAGGAGAGAGAGATAGGGAGGGGAGAGAGAGAGAGAGTATGTCTTTTAGACCATAACAGAGATTCCATGTACCACACACGCGCGCACACACACACACACACACACACACACACACACACACACACAGGCACAAACATGCTATGCAATAATACCTACGCTGCTTCAGCCAAACTTTATGCATTTTGGTCATCATTATGTCTCTGTCAGAACATGAACTTTTGTAAGTGTCAGTTTTTTTGTTTTCTTTATTACATTATTTAGAATAGCAGTAAACACTCAGAGGAAGCAAAAACTGACACACTTCACTGATTCATATTTGACACAGTGTAATCACCGCAATAAAAATCATAAATTATGAAAACAGGCACTGTAACAAACTTTACCCTGCTTAATTTGAGTATTGATTACGTAATTAATTTTCTTGCTATCAGTGATGATGAAGTGTGTAAATATAATTACAGCCATTATATACAGGTGTAAAATCAATAGTTGAGAGACAGAAAAGTGCAGAGCCAGACTTCTGGGAAAATAACATTTGGGTTGCTATGACTACGGTCTTTTTCTATTCATACAGTTTCCAATCGTACAGTCTGTGAATCTGTTATTTTATTTTGTGTGTGTGTGTGTGTGTGTGTGTGTGTGTGCTATTATTGTTGCTATAGCTTTTCATGCTTTCATCTTCTTCTACCTCTTCACCAGTTCAGCAATATTTTATCACTTGCTCTTGGTTATCTTATATCCTATATTCTCTCTCACGTTTATATATGCATGATCTCTGAATCTTCAAACGCACTCATGAGACATGATTAAAATACATACATTTAACATATATATGGGGGCTATTCTGATTATCCTAGTACGAGTTAACTATTGATTTGAGAAAAAGAAAAAAAATAGATATATCGGCATACCCGCGGTGACCTCATGGGATCCCCTGACCCGCACACTATGGGTCACTGCCCCGTGTCACCCGTGAATCATATTGATTTAGCTGTGTAAACAATTCTGCATGAAACTACTGGGTAGAACACAGCAGCACATCTGTATGGAGAGACTGAGAGGGTGAGAATATCAAGGCTCATTTCATACACAAGGGGTCACATACACACACATGCACACATACACACACACGCACACACGCACACACGCATACACTCATCTGTCTGTTTCTTTCTGTGTCCATGTCTCTCTCTCTCTCTCTCTCTCTCTCTCTCACACACACACACACACACACACACACACACACACACACACACACACACACAAACAGAAGCACATATAGCCATTCCCTCCCAGTCTAGCCGCCTACGGCTCAGTCCTCTGCCTTGACGACAGCAGATGTAACTCTTGCTCATTTACCAGCTTACGTTTCCCCACAGTAACTGCCAAATTATTCTGATGCCTTTATTTTAGAAGTGGGACTCTGCTGAATTTCCGTCTCTGCTAATATGTAAAACAATACGCTGTTCTGATCATCATGGAAGGAAATGATAAATATTAGTAACAACGACAAAATTGCCATTAAAATATTGAAGGATAATGAGGGGTTAAGACGTGAATAATCCCGTAAAATGTTTCTTACAGTCAGCATTGTCTCAGTTCGTCTTTCTCCACGTTGATTTGTATTGAGGTCATTCCCAGTTTCCCCAGTTTTAATCCATGTGCTGATAGAATGATGTCACCCCCATGCAGAAGCACTGTTGTGGGTCAATATACTCTATAGATCCACTATTTCATGCCTGACAAAACTCAACACACGCACAGAAATGTGCCCGGAGCACACAGCGTTTTTCCCTCCACAGCTGCAGAAATGCAGTGTCACGGCGTGCGAATGGAAACTGATGTATCGGTGTTTTGGAAAAAAAAAAAAAAAGAGGACAGTGTAAACTCCCCCCCCCCCCTCGCGCGCACACACACACACACACACACCACCCCTCCAAGCAAGATCAAACAGTTGTAACGCACGCATACCACGAGGCCACAGCAGTGTAATAGTCCTTTTAAGGGATAAGAATTACATTATTCCTTCATGTTTTTCGATCTTAACGCGTCGGTTTTTCTGTAAGATCTGCGGGTATTCTGAATTGCAATGCTTGAGCGGGCTCTCTGAGGTGTTACTCTGTTAAGCGTTGATAACAATGCCTCTGTTTTCATAACGGAGCTCGGTTACAAGCGGTTACAAGCAACAAACACTTCATCTGTGGAGAGCCGCTTTTGAATGACTACTGTGAACAACGTTATTACCGAGCCGAACGCGCGATTGTTCGGTCCCGTTCTAAAGTCCGCGACGGAGAACAGCGAGGCCCGTAACGCGGAGCGGAAAACCCTTCACGTGACTCTAAATTGGCCTAACGCAAATTTCACGCGTACACGAATTCTCAATGACTGCTATTGTTCATTAGGCATTGGTGCTTAATGATATGGCGTAATTTCATGAGAGATGGAGATGTAGGCGTGAAAAGGAGAAGCATGTGACATTTTGCATGCTAAGATTTTAGCGGATGGAGGAGGCTGGGAAGACATGAAGAGGATGTAGGGGGGGGATGGGGTTGGCAGAGAGTGTGTGTGTGTGGGGGGGGGGGGATACGTAGCTGAGGTTTTGTCTTATTCTTCACATCACTAGAGATTAATCAATCTCTGTTTGCTCTTTCCCTAAGAATTGAGATGATGACGAATGCAGGAGGTAAAGCGCAGCTGACAGTTCTGGGCCACTAGTGAAATATTATTTCACACAGTGGAAAAAAAAATTATGCCAAACAAAAAAGAAAAAAAAAATCATTATGTGGCATTTGTCACTGAGTGGGAAATATTTCAGACATGCACACACGCACACACACACACACACACATACACACACACATCCCGACTGTTCCTGCATGTGTTTTTACAAATGAAATCACACACACACACACACACACACACACATACACACACACACACAGTGTCACCATGTGAATGCTCCCAGTTTGGTGCAAATTCTCTATAGTCCGATAGAGCGTGTGCTGATCCGCTCTTGATGAGCGTAATGAAAACGGATGGCGAGATAAAAGGGAAGGGACTTGACACATGACAGTCCATCGCGCCTCTGCTGTCGCTTCCACCCCAACCCAACGCACCTCACCGGAAATGAAGTCGTCTCCCCCAACCGAAGCCATAATGAGCACAGACACGTGGAAGACAACTTACTTTATTCGGTTTTTTTTTTTCCCCTCTCCGCAGCGTAACGAGAAGAGAATCCCTGACAGATATACGTCTGAGCGAGAGAAAAAGAGAAAAAGAGAGAGAGAGAGAGAGAGAGAGAGAGAGAATGTGTGTGATCTGTCAGGTTATTCAGATGAAGGTTAAACTTTTTTTTTTGCGTCTTTCTCATGTATTCTGATCTGTCACGTCAGTGAAACTTTTGGTGATTTTGTCATTTTGGGAACAGGTGAGGTTTTAATCATTTTTCTCTCCTGCTTTTGAAGTTCATATACATTAATATTGTCAGACACCCTGTATTGTCTCCTGTACGTCTTCCACCAGGGTTTTTTTTTTTAATGTTTGGTAATCAGTTGGAGGATATGAAATATAAAAATGCTGCCTATTAAAATACTGCCATAGTAAAACAGCATTTGTCAGGTATGCTATGTGAATTCTGTTTGGGTCAACAGTGGGCTGGACTGGATGTTATATGAAGAGGCAAGGAATGGTGTTACCATATATTCTGCCACACGCACAACACACTCATACTCAAGTGCCCCTCCTCTGCAAAGAATACAGGTCTGGATACAACCAATCTTCCACCCACACACACATTCTCACACACGCACACGCATGCACACTCACGGGTGCACTCACAGATACAGACACGGATACAGACAAACACACATACACACACACGTGTGCAAACACACACACACACTCACACTCACACACACACACACACACACACACACACACACACACAGGATCAGTTAGAATCTTTATTCATAACCACTGGGCACAGAGGTCACACGCATGTATAAATAGCATCTGGCGATTTATCCATCTTGATTTATGGAACACGTCAATGTTCACTTCATCCCAACACATTCACAGTTACATTTTAGTGGTTTCTCCACTTTACACTCACTACATCATCATCTCAATGTATACAGCCGCCTGGAGCTCACCACATACGCTAAATCAATGACTGACCCAGGTCTCTGTGATCTAAGAGCTCTATCTGTCAAATGTTTATGCAGCTTAATGCAGCTTTAGTGCTGCTCGAAGTGAATATACATTAAGAAGCTATCATTATCTGGTGAGAGATGAACAAATACCATAGCCAAACCGACACAATCTAAAAAAAAAAAAAAAAGGATTTGGCTCCGAGGAAAAGGATTTTCATATAGACAGATCTGAACCCAACCTGATGACCAGGCCACCAGAAAATACCCGAGTAATAACAACAACAACAACAACAATAACAACAATGATAATAATAATAATAATAATAATAATAAAAAGTCTCGTATGAGCGGTGACTACAGCTGTCAGAGCGTCCTGTCATCTGTAGTTCTGATCTCTGACAGTAAACAGAGACCTCGGATGTTGCTCAGCCCTCTATGATAACTCAGGTCACAGTCGGGAAAATGCTGAGCTGAATGATTGTCATTGATGAAAAATGGGGGCTAGTCGAGATGGGACTAAAATAGCATGGGGAGGAGGGGTAGAGTAGGGGGAAAAAAAAGAAAAGAAGAAGAAGAAGAAGAAGAAGAAGAAGAGTGGCACATGTTGTCTTTCAGGGTTGTTCCTGTGCCTCCAATGAACCCAAGCACCATCAATCACTGTCAAGACCAATCAGCAGGAGTTCCTTTCAGACATTAGCCCCTCCTACCAGAGGTGATCAAAAGAGCACCAGCCACTGTCTGTTTGTCAAACTACAGCACTGCCTCTTTCCTCACAGCCGTTTTGTAAGCCGTCAGAATGTGTCCAAGCAGGAACTCTCATACCGCTGTCCTCTCATACCTTACACTCCGCATGGTACACCCACTGCGACACACGCACACGCACATTAATATTATATGTCAGATGGCATTTCAAATTCCATGTTTCGGCTATCAATGACAGGGAGTGATATCAACTTGTCAGAGACTGCGGGGGCCACAGAAAGTTCACCGTGAAGGCGAACTGTCCTGGTTTTGAAAAGTGGTACGCCCAAGGACTAGGGGAAAAAAAAAAAAAATCCAGACTTTATTCTCTGTTATTCGCTTGAGTAAAAAGTTCCTGAGATGGTGCAAAAAGTTGATTAAAGCCGTGCTATTGAGAAAAGAGCAGAAGATGTTTGGAAAGGGGGAAAAAAAAAAAGCTGAAGAAAATGGATCCATCCTTCGGCCCCAAAAATGCTCAGCTCTTATTTATTTATGATACTTACCATTTCCGACAGTTCAATAATAAATATGAAAAAGGTGCATTGTTCTCCTCTCTGCCGTCCACTATGAAAAAAAAAAAAACCTCTCAACTCCCCCCCCTCCCCCACCCCCCACCCTTTCCATTCTATCAGTCAGAAGAAGGGAAGAAAAGAGTGAGGAGAAGGAGGAGTGAAATGTCTTGATTTCCTCACCAGTCTTACCCCATAGAGAGATGCAGAATGGAGCGGTGGCATCATCTCATCCATTATTCATGAGGGTAAATTAACCCTGAGTGGAGCTGCTCCATCAATCAGCGCAACCTGCCATAACAGGGAGCAGGCTGTGTGTGTGTGCGTGTGTGTGTGTGTGTGTGAGTGTGTGAGTGTGTGTTTCTATTCTCAAAGGAAACAAGGAAACGATCCACAATATAAGATGTTAAAGGGTTTGAACAAAGGGATGTGCGGTTTGTTTGCGTGTGCCTGTGTGCGTGCGTGTGCGTGTGTGGGTGCTTGTGTTTGTGCTTGTGTTTGTACCTGTGTGTGTGTGTGTGTGTGCGTGCGTGCGTGTGTGTGTGTGTATGTGCCTGCATTTGTGTCTGTGTGTGCGTGTGCGTATGTGTGCATATGTGTGTGTGTGTGTGTGTGTGTGTATGGGGGATGGTTTCAGAAAGATATGGTCTGTGAGCAGGAGTGTGGTTTCAGGCCATGTGTTTTAATCGGCTCTAGAATTAGCCACCCACCAGTCCAACAGGTGGCCTTCAACACAGCAATGTCAGGCATGCCAATCGACTCTGACAGCACAATCTGGATTTATGGAAGCAACACGCACTTCCTTTACAATGACAAAAACAACCAGGATCATTACGCCTCCATCATTCCTTTTGTTTCGTTGAGAAACGATCTTCATTAGGCAAGAATTAGCCAACTATATGAATCATTTTCATATGCACGGTCCTCCTCATTTTCTTCCTTTTGAAACCTTGAATTTCTTTTCTGCCTCACCTTACAACACAGACAACACGTCTCATGCGTTTATGAATTTCCCCCGCGGGGATTGATATAGTATCTCAAAAATGACGTGATCAATAACTTGATTTTGAATTTAACAAAAGTGGTGTCATTCCAGTACCTTGGCACATCTCGTGCGTTTACGGCAATGTGAGTCTTCCTGGTCGTGAATGAAAAAGTTGTCCTGAATTTCTTTATTTTCATTGTGTAGCCCCCTGGCATGCAGGAAAATGTTTTATTGATTGCTTTATAGCTATGAGAGGCACTTGCTGTAGAGCTTTTTGCACCTGGATTCTGTATTCTGGAAGTGTGATTTCTTCTGATAACTAAGAAACTAAAAGAAGAGGCACTGAGAGAGAGAGAGAGAGAGAGAGAGAGAGAAAGAGAGAGAGAGAGAGAGAGAGAGAGAGAGAGAAAGAGAGAGAGAGAGAGAGATGAAAAGTCCCTATTCTAAGGATCACATGCCTCCTGCGTAGCCATGTTGGGTGTCTTCATTTTTCCACCACTGTGTGTGCAAAGATGGTTGTCATTGTCGAATGCCCAATTATGACTCTGGGATTGGTCACAGTTGTTTTGTGAGGACGCGTCCTCCTCTCTCTGACAGATCGGGCGAGACTGCGGTCTGTGTTGTAAGGTGCGATGTGATGAGGGAGACGAGCGTGTTTTGCATGGCCCCTCTCGGAGTCTCACCTTGACAAATAGATTAGTTCTCTACTTTGCCGCATTGTGCCACTGGAAATGAAGTCCTCTCAAAGGCACGTTAGACCACAGTTCTGCATACAATCCACATTAGAGATTCAAAGCATTATTCAGTGGAGAGAAAGGCTATTAACTCTGCTTTCTGGGCCTCGGTCCAAGTGCGATCAGAATTCTGGTGCGTTTAAATCCCCACAAGAGTTTCCCAAACGGGGCCTGGCGCTTTCTTCCGACAGACAAGCCGCGGACGCTTGGCATAATAACATTATCCACGGTGGTCTTAGACTTCGACGGTTGTTTGTTTAACTGCATATTCATTGGCTGTTTGCTGATAAAAGTGGCGGCGGGCTCCGCGGCTTGGCAGCGTGGGATTGGCTGAGAGCTTTTTCTGAGGATGCTATTGTTCCGTTTTTCTCGGCCTGGTGTCCTGCGTGTTGGAGTGGCTCTGCTTTAAACCGACTTTGAAATGCAGGAGGACGGGGACGGTGTCAGCGATTGGGCGGCAGATTGCCGTGACAACGACTACTGTTTAAATCTGTTTTTCACGAGGATGAAATAAACCAAAAGGAGGAAGAGAAGTGGAGGGGAAAAAAAATACATGCACATTACCCACAAACAACACCAGTCCTTTAAAGAAACCCCACAAATGAACGGTGACGGTTGTCCAGCTCCCTCTTGTCGAGCAAACGTTAAGAGGCCTGCTCGTAATCTGCTTTTAATCATAGCATAGTTAGCGTGTGTCAGCAGTGATACTTCAATGCAGCAGACGTTCATTCTAATGACAAAAGGCAACGATTACTCTTACTACATGAAAAAAAAAAAAATTGGTTCTGGTTTATCACAGATCTGCATTTTGAACTCTCCTCATGTTCTGTGCCCTATATCTGTCTGATTTGCTCCATTTGATTTATTCTGTTGGTGATAATTGTGAGAGTGGGAAAGGGGAGTGGACTTCCAGTGGAACCTCCAAACAGTCGTTCATTGTACTGTGCATTACTGTAGTCATTGTGCTTTTTATGGGCCTGTAACGAAAACATTGATACTCTGTTTTACATTACGGCACATTTGATGATTTGCAGGGATGCAGTTTGTATTACACAAATGATTTTCAGACCAAACAGAATTTCTACTGTGTTTCCCCTCCTTTCCTATTTGGGTCAAGCAACTGAGAATCTGTGAGACTGTTCTATATATACATTCTATATATCTGACAATGACTGGTGACAGGAAAATAAAAAGATAGTTGGTTTTGTTTTTATCTCATCGGAATCAAAGAGGATCATATGGTTCAGGTCTAGCATTCTAGAGGTATTGTTTTTCAGTGTTGTCAATATAAGAGGAGAGTTCTGCTTATTGTGGTTTAGTCTACCCCCCTACGCACCCACACACACACACATACACACACACACACACACGCGCACACACACACATACACACACATGCACACGCACACACACACACACGCGCACACACACACACACACACAGACACACACACACACACACACACACACACACACACACACACACACACACTCACACTCACACACACACACACATACACGCACACACACGCACACACACACACATACACACACACGCACACACACACACACACAGACATGCACACACACACACACACACACACACACACACTCACACTCACACACACACACACACACAGGCACGCCAGCATCCTCATCACTCGCTTGCATCATTTCCTCTCATTCCTCACTGACTACCATTTAAAGTGCATGGGCGAAAGCAGCGGTCACAGTTGAAATGTTTTGACTGACCCGTGTGCCCACCGAGCAGGCACAGAGTTCAGTCTGTGGTCTAATTACCCTAAAAAGCAGCTGGTGAATGAAAGCCTATAGCGCTGCCTCTCTCATACATGCACGCATGCAGAGGAGGAGGAAAAAAAAACAAAAAAAAAAACTCCTTCTACCGGGCTAATGAGAAATCCCTCAATGTTTGCTTTTTATCTCATGAATTGAGTCCTTGCTGCCAATCCTACCATACAACACAGAGCCACAGATGGATTGGAGCATGTCAACATCTTGAGCACCAGTCTTCCTGTGCTCTTATTTATTGTGTGGCTACAGCGTCAGTGGCAGTCATTACGGCAGACATCTGCTCCTGCACGGCGCGCATTGAGCCAGGCATATGCTGGTTGCATGGCAACCTATAGGTAGTTCCTTGTTTGTTGCTAATCTGTCATGGGATGTAGCACTACAAACGGAGCCGCATCGCACCAGACATGCATCTTAAACGCAACTGTGAAACTTGTAGAAAAGTTTGCTTTTTAATAATTAACAGCTGCTAGAAAAGAAATTATATATATATATATATATATATATATATATATATATATATATATATACACATGAAATAAGAACTGTACGCTTTCCGAGGAAATCTGACAATCCCATACTGTTCATTAGATGCATCGTCAACTAAATATACGGCGGATTTAAATTCAATTTTTAGTTCGACTGATGTGGTTTCGAACATTTAGATGTTCCATCTAAAACTCAGCCGCTTCTATTAACCGAATAATCCATTGTGTTTCCCGCATACAGCTCTAGGTCATAATTAGACTGAGATACAGCTGTAAAACATAGGCTTTTGGACAGGGGTCTGTGATGCTTCTAGCTCCAATGTCTGGGCAGTAGACGTCTGGAAGGGTAACTGGGAAAGCTGTTCAGCTTGTCACTTCAACCACGTCAGCTCCCTGAAGATAAGAGAACTGGTAAAAACTTTGAGCTGAAAGCTCTGACATGGTGTTAGAAAGACCTTGACGTGCTGACACTACATGTGCACAAATGCACAAAGCCAAAGTCAGAAAGCACTCACTGAAAAAGTTGCTCAGAATGATGTCTTGATTTGGTGAAAGTCTGAGAACAATTTTAACTCTGGCTTGCCTCAAGTGCTCTTTGGGGTAGAGAAAGGGAAAACAGGACTAAAAAATTTGAAAGTGGATTGGCATAGAAACCAGTTTTATGACACGGGCTGCAATAAGAGTGCAATCGAATTTTTTTCCCTACTCTAACAATAACTCAGTCATTAAAGGAATAGAGTTGCTGGATTCTCTTTTTGTACCTGAGTTGACCTGAGCTCTACTCAAGTATGTGAATAGCTTTCTCAGAGTTCATCTCAAAGTTCACTTCTCACCTTGCAACCATTTCAAGCACAAAAAAAAGCGTTTTGTGGGGCCGACACCATTGATATTGCATCAAGGGGACATTTGGCCCACGCTACGCCTGACAGAAATTCTGCATTGCCGCTAAAGACATCGAATCCTTATGGACTATCCTCCAAACAACTGATCGCCACCTACAGATCTCATTTCCAGTGCTTTTAGATCACAGAACCGCATCTGCTGTCGTTTGAAGTGCAAACAAAGCAGGAACGCCACTGTGTAAAGCCGATCCATTGGCCAGAACGCCACATCAATCAAGAACCGGCGTTAAGAAGCCAGCTTAGAGATGCCCAGTCCCTCTGGTATCACACTGGTTTCCATTGACACAAACTCCACCCATGTCACACTCCTCACTTCCTTACATGGCTTTGTCAAACTCACCGGCCAATCGCCTGTCACATCAATCAGAAGTTGTCTGTCCAGCGATCACTGAGGGAGCCCGGCAGTGGTTCAGGCATCAATAACCAGACCTGACAGATAGGAGCCTGAGAGATAATCTAACGGTTCTTCCCCTCTCTCTGAAGCCTGACCCAAATGAGTTGGGCATGACGGAGGTGCCAACACACCCTGCCACTCTTTTTTTTTTTTGACTGAAATTGCGGGGGCACAGCGGCAAGCCTGGGCAAAGGACAAAAGACCCGGAGGCCCGGACCATGAAAAGCGATTAGCATTTCGCAGATTGGCATTCCGAGCAGGGCCGCTTCCACCTTTGTCTTGAAAGTGAACGGATGAAGTGTTTGTTTACTCACTCGTTTCAATGGTGATTAGAATAATAATAAAAAAACCCTCACCCCTGCCTCCGCCGAGGAAATGCGAGGGAAGTCGCAATGTTTTTGGTTTTCTTTTGTCACTTCAATGCCGCAGACAAATCAAAGACATTCTAAATCAAATGAAAATGTAGACAGTAAGATGTTAGTTTATGATGGTCCTTTGTATTTCACAGAAATGATTTTGAGAAGCGAAATGACAAAGATTTGCTTTGTTTTTTCTTCCCGTCTCTCTAATTTCTATTTTGGTTAAGTCTTCAATGTCATTGTAAACACAACACAACATTACACGAGGGGGATGACAGGGTGAAAAACAGCATTCGTGCATAGAAAAAAAAAAAAAGAAAAGACAGAGAAAAAGAAAAAAGGAAATTTCTGAATTTGATATCCTGGATTGATTCCCCCTATATATCTACCCCAGCTGCTATACAATCCTATCAATATTTATAGGTGATTTAAAAAAAAAACTTGCAGTAAATACATTGCATTTGTTCTCATTGTTTATCAGTTATATCCTTGATTCTGATGAAATCCACATTTCTCCCTATTTGTAGCAGTTATCCCCTGACCTGGTGTGATATGTTATCTCG
>NC_044502.1:12357521-12480021 GCF_902362185.1 Chanos chanos
CAACATCTCTATGAGATAATATAAAACACACAGTAGCAAGGAATGCTTTTCAAAACTGTGGTTAGTTATATTTTAAATCAAAGTTAAAATGAAGCCACATAATATTACACACTTGCATAGGAATCTAAATGTGGCTTATTGGTGTTGCATTTGGGGTAAACCTAAAACAGAGTAAATATAATCCATTCATCCTTCAGTTGAATTTGAGTGTACGTTTTTGGATGCCAATCAGTCTCCTACACTGTTTAAGTACGACTCAAAACTGGATAGAAATCAGAGAGCATTCATTCTCTGTGCTTCACATTTAAAATGAATAATACTTTCTCCTAATGTACAGTATAATATTTTTCTTCAAGCGTACAGAAACAAGATATTCAGACTTTTCTTTTTTTTTTAAAGCTTTGAGCTGTTGGTAGAATGAAAAAGGGGTTTGTTTTCTTTGGATAATCCTATGAAAAGAGTGTTTATTCATTTCCTTACAGCCTTTCAGGAAACGCTGCCAATTTTTGGAATGACGTTCGCTCGGTGAATCACGGTGGCAGTGGGTCATGCTGGCATGATTCCTTCCCTTTGCCAAAAAAAAAAAAAAAAAAAAACGGGGGAAAAAATAAATAAATAGCAGCAAAATAAAATTACCATTCTCTTTCTCACTGTGACAAAAAGGTTTTATTTTTTATTTTCGGGGTGACCTTTTCCGTTCCTCATGCATTTTTCATGTTCCCTCTGAAAACGCTTTCTAGAAAAAAAAAAAAAAAAGAAAAAGAAAGAAAGAAAAAAAGAAAAGAATCTGCGGGGTATATACGTCTTTAAAGCTTTTGGTGCCCTGTCCATGTATCTTCATTATGAGTGTGCATGCATGTGTGATAGAGAGATAGACAGATGATAGATAGGTAAAGAGAGAAGGAGAGAGAGAGAGAGAGAGAGAGAGAGAGAGAGATTGTTTGGATTTGGAGAGAACACATATGATATGCTTCTGATCCAAACCTGACTCTGTGTTTAGGGACACGTTCAAGGATGCTTCGGACTCGGGGTATAAATCCAGCCTTCAACCGTTCCCCCCGTTTATTTCGTGGCTGGGCGCTGTCACTACTCCGTGGACAAGATGAAATGCAACATCGTGTAAAGAAACTGAAATGAAAATCTTATTGGACCCAGCAGGACGGTGGAGGGGGTTATTATACCTGACTCGACGCCTCTTCCCCCTTGGGTTAGGGTCTGATTTTTGGGCAGGGAAATCTTTTCCTGTGGCCACCCGCTGTGGTCAGCTTTGTCCTGGGATCACAAGTTGTTCGGGGTGAGCGCTCTTGGGACGAGGGCGAGGGGAATGCACACACACCGCTCCCCGCTGACATTTAGATCTCTCTATTTTCCCTCAGCTCGCATTCAGCCAATAACAACTAGCAGGAGCAGGAGGGGAAATGCCACAGTCCACTGTGTCGAAGGAAAGAGAAGGGGAAAAGAGCACGCATGTGTTTGCATGCATGTGCACATTTGTGTGTGTGTGTGTGTACGACAAAGAGAGAGAGGAGAGGAGAGGAGAGGAGAAGAGAGGAGAAGAGAGGAGAGGAGAGGAGTGGAGAAGAGAAGAGAAGAGAGGAGAGGAGGGGAGAGGAGTGGAGAAGAAAAGAGAGGAGAGGAGAGGAGAGGAGAGGAGAGGAGAGGAGAGGAGAGGAGTGGAGAAGAGAAGAGAAGAGAAGAGAAGAGAAGAGAAGAGAAGAGAGGAGAGGAGAGGAGAGGAGAGGAGAAGAGAGGAGAGGAGAGGAGTGGAGAGGAAAAGAGAGGAGAGGAGAGGAGAGGAGAGGAGAAGAGAGGAGAGGAGAGGAAAAGAGAGGGCAGAAAATGGAGAAGAGAAAGGAGACCACTGCTTATAAGGACAATACAGGAGTGCGACCATGAAAGTGCAAAATTTCCTCCAATCAGCAGCTGGATTTCTCCACAGCCAGCAGGTGACGGACACAGAGAGACCTGGACCTCGTCCTCTTCAGACCCACGGATGAGAAAAATATTGTCTGTGTAAAACGTGACAGCAGAGCCTTTTTTTAAAGTTCAACAAACGTTGTTGGTTTAATAACTCTAGAAAACTGCACACGCTGAGAGATTTATTAGCTTTCAATTACAAAAGTCACCAAATGGCCTGAAATCTAAATAACATCAAACTTATGTTTGGCAGTCATACAAAGGTATAGAGACAGCTGGGTTTGAAATAGAGTTTCCAATGTTGTGACCATAGTCTGAAAACAATCAACACTGAATCAAACTGTCAAAGAATTCACTTCCTGGTCCTCAGTCAAAACAACCAGTTACGGTGCCTTTCACCATTCAGACAGAAGCATTGGCTGAAACTGTCAATCGACAAGCAAATTACCTTGTCACTGAAGTGAAGCCAAAACCAGTTTTACTGGTGGAGCTGAAAACATTGTGTAATAGGAAAAATTTTACAGGCATCTTTTTTAATACAATAGTCACATTAAATGGTTCACTACCGTGTTAGAGGCCTTAAGGACATTTGATTGAATTCAACTCTTTGTGTTAATACTAAAGCCCAGGACTGTAAACATCTAGAGTGATCCGGTACGTAAGCACAAGGACCAAAAATATACTCCTCAAGCAGTGAAAGATGCGAGTTTTCAAACTAATGAGTCCAAAACTACACAATAGCCTCCACACAAAGACGTAAGCTCCCAGCCAAGAGATACAGCCAAATTGAAAGAGTCCTTTTGTCTCTGTCAGATGTGCTGGAGGAGACTGGGTAATAATTGGCCAGATGTACATTTCACTGCAGCTGAATGGAAAATACTCTAATCTGATGAGTCTTTCCCACACATATCATCCACACTGCTCACACATACACACACACACACACACACACACACACATAATTGTATGCACACATAGGTGCATGCACTTCTGCACACATAAGCACAAGCACCGACACATTCACATGCACCTACACATAAACTCGGAGAAATGTATGGACGCTTTCCTACATGCAGGTGAGTGTGTGCACGCGCACACGCACAGACACACACACGCTCATACACATACACACACATGCATTCTCCTGTGGGCACACAGGCGCATGCATGTATGCACACACAGACAAGCAGACACACACACACACACACACACACTATCACGAAAAAAAAAATGAAGAAAGTAGACAAAATTCAAGCTGAGGTATTTACATATTCTGCCACATCTGTGACAGAGACGCATATTTAAAACATGAAATAAGTTCAATGGTTTATAAAAGTTCCAGCAAACTCTACCCAAGCATTTCAAAATGAACTTATTTACATACCCAAACATTTTCAGTATGTCCTGACTTTTAGCGGCTCTCCGCTCACTCACACACCCACGCAATCTTTTTTCTTTTTCTTTTTTTTTTTTGAGATGGTGAATCGAACAGGCAGCAGATAGAAAGAATTCCATCGTGTCAATACATTTGACCTGCAGTGTCAGATCATAGTTGGCATACCCTCTTCCTCACAAACCCACAGGCCTGCAGAGAATGTTTGCCAATCGAAGTGCACATCTCTCAGTCTGTGTTTAACCAAAAAATACAGCTTTACACCAGCCAAAGAGAGAGAGAGAGAGAGAGAGAGAGAGAGAGAGAGATGGCATTAACATCTGAATTATGCAACACTTCGCACCAGCTCTACTGTCTTCCTGAAGTCCCATTGTTCTTACTCTAATCATCGACTTTATCAGCCGCAGACAGGACTGAGAGAGCAGATGTGACAGACACCGGGGAGGGGCAGAGTGATATTCACCGTTGCGCAGGTCCAGATGTTAATCTAAGGGGGAACTTAAGTTGGTCAGAGGTGTGACTGTTGTAAGACTTAGGGAAACACAAAGGACTGTACTCTTTTATAAGCTTTAAAATCATTAAAATTAGCAGCCTGTGAGCAGCAGATAGTCTTATTTGGTGATGTTGTGGAATGTAGTAAAAACATATATTTCACAGGGTATTTTTAAAACACGCACAGGATGTATCGCTAAGGCCACATTAAAAGTAATTCTCTCTTTATTAAGAGAAAGTGCCTTATTGTGTTGTGTTTCTACACAGAAGTCCTTTTTTTTTTCTTTTAGTAATCCCTAAGGCTATGTATGTCATATTAGATTGTTTTGGCACTTAAAGACCTTTTTGCATAATCATTTGCCATTTACGATCCGGTTTTCACGATGCATAATTGATTTTTTTTTCTTTCTCAGAATAGGCACACTGGGGGAGTTGTGAGGTTTTTCATTAGATCTGCCAGATGGTTGATTGAAATCAAGCTGCTGGAATTCTAGGGGATTCTGAAAGTTCTGAAATAAAAAAAAAGTGTGTGTGTGTGGGGGGGGTTGGGTCCACTTTAGTTTGATGTGAAGTGCTTGGTCCACACAACAAGGCAAAGGATTAGACAAGATAGATTCCTGCAGAAATACCAACAGAATACAAAATATTAGAGTAGCGCTAAAATTTGAATGAACTGTCATGAGCAAGTCTAAACATAGCAATTTCACAATAAGAGACACGTGTTGAAATCCATTCGCATCAACTCTGTCCTTTACCCTACATTCTTTAAACTTTGATAAGATTGAAGCTAAGAAATCCAACAGACCATCATACGATCAAGGCATTTTCTAGCACAAGTCTGAGATAAATAGTTGTAAAATACCTGTTTGATGCTGTGTACGTTAACTCTTTTTTTTTTTTTCCAAAAGAAATATGAAGTCATGCGCCGTAGCAAAAAGAGAAAAGAGAGTCTCCGTGGGAGATGACTCAACAATGCTTTCAGATTGTGTTGAAGCGCTCAACGAATCGCTTCTCAACCCGAGACGGCAAAGAATAAAAGATAAAAGATTTTTTTTTTTTTCTACCTGAGAACACACTCCATCTCTCTTTTAACCTGCATTTGCCTGGAGGACTTTTTTTCATGGCCTGGTGGGTGTATGAGGACTAGGGTCTCCACTCCCTGTGCTCAGGAACAGAGAGATGTTTCTGTGCCTGGGAGCAGTGGAGCGAGTCCACCGATAGGATCGCCTTACGCTGCATAGCTCCTGCTTTGTTATCGGATCTCCGCCACCGAGGGACACAAAGCATCGTCTAACCCACTTTAATTCACACAAGATGTCCAATCAGCGCCTCGTACGGTCATTACGGCCGTTTCCTCAGAGTTTTTTTTTTTTTTTTTTCCTCGGCGTCCAGCGGCCCGTGAGACTTTACAGATGATCTCTTTGTGAAAGGGCTCTATTTCTTCTCAGAGGAATGGCTTGGTCCCGTTGCTTTATTTATCTAAGAAAACACAGGCAGGAACTTGTATGTCTCTGTACATTAACCTTGTTAGATATTTGGGTTGAGTATAAACAGTGCTGACTCAAAGATCTCATATGAACTTGAGCGCGTCTGCTTCTCATAGAATGCGATAGCTGTAGGCCGCCCACACCCCGCATAACCCTCCGCTATTGAACTGTGACAGAAACACCTTTAAAATCAGGTGAAAAAAAATCCCTAACTTTCACCCTCCCTCTACTACCCCCCCCCCCCCCCCCCCCCCCCTCTCTCTCTCTCACTCTCCCCTCTGAGGAGTTTAATGACTGAAAATTTGTGCTAATTCTCAGCCTGGTTAGTCCTCATTATCATAGAGGAATCATCAAATTCATTGGGTTGCTTCACTAAGCGCAGGCACTGAAGTGCAACAGCTGGCATTCATGCCAAACCTAATCAAATCTAAAGTATGCAATTCAGCGAAACAGGGAATAGATTACTTCTTTTTCAATTGTTCTTTTATACCCTGACATTTTGCCTGTTTAGTTTGAAATGATATCATGACTAGTAGCAAAAGCCGACGGCTCCAACCATTCAGAAGATAAATCAGTTTGTTCTCTCGTTTTGTTTGTTTGTTTGTTTTTAAAAAATTATTATTTATTTTGCTGGGTTTTTTTTTTTTCTTTTTTTCGTGGGAAAATGTCAATGCCTTTTCGAGTGTTATACATAGCTGTGAAATGCTGATGTTTAAATTCTGCATCTCCATCTTTTGTCCTCACTAAGTTCTATAAATTACAGAATTACAACATCTTAACATTTTAAGATTTCAAATACAGCTTCGCAGTTAGCTGTGTCCCCATTTAAGATACCACTTTTTCCTTTTCTCACATGTAGGTGACACATAAAATGTACGATCTGATTGGCTGAGACCTCAGAATGCCTATGTGTCCAAGGAGACACATATTTGAAATGAGTTGCACGACAGAACATTACAAGTCAACTTGAAACAGACACACACCCACACACACACACACACACACACACACACACACACACACACACAGACACACACCAACACAGACATATGTGTCCTGACACCCAACGGTATCAAGACAATGACAGCACCTTCATCACAGGCCGACCTTGTCTCACATATGAGAACGAAAATAAAATTTACACAGCAACTCACCATGGGGGACTCAGTGTTATTACCCCTCAAGAAGAGAGATGCATCATTTCTGTACAATGTTTGTGAAATCTCCCGGACAGAGTATACTCGCATAAAACTTTCCAGATGGGAAAGTATTTGGCAATATACGGACATTATGCCTCACGGCAAAATCCGAGGATGAAAAACTATAACTGAGAGGCATTTTGTGAACAAGCCAGGTAATATGAAACAGTAGCTAGTGAGTGAGAGAGAGTAAGAGAGAGAGAGAGACAGAGGGAGAGAGAGAGAGAGCAAAAAGAGAGAGAAAAGAAACAGGAAAAGAGAGAACTGAACATAAAGGGATAGGACCGATCTCATGACCTTACCTGATTATAGAGTGAAGTGGACCATCAACAGACCACAGACTCTCTCTGTCGGATCCACGGTCACATTAATCATTCTGGCCTCAGCCAAACTAAATATGACCACACTAATGCCTCCCAATTAGAGCATTTTTTAGCAGCCTGGACAAACTTTCTTCTGTGTGAACAAGGCTAGCAAGATCTCAACAACATCTGAAAGCATCTCAAAAACTGCCCCCTCAGCAATTTTCCCTCCTAATTGATCTAATGTTAGTGGTTTCTGAAACATTCTGAATCAATAAGATTGCTAATGAAGCATTTTGCTTTGTGGAGGTTACACACAAGACTCTAATATTGTTCTACATGGCGTATTGTCTTTCTTTCTTCTGTTGGAGAAATAATGTTTCTGTGTGTGTATGTGTGTGTGTGTGTGTGTGTGATTTGAGTGTGTGCTCTATCGAGTGTGTACATTGAGGGTTTTTTTTTGCAGAGTCACCATTTAGATCAGCTCATTGGTAAATGTTAACTCCCCCAGGTGGAAGTTGTAGTTGTTGTTAGCTAGCATTTGCGTGCTACCTGTGGTTGCTATTGCTAACAGCCCCTCTCTTTTGGAGTTTGTGTGTTGGCACTTGTTTGTGGCTGTTCAGAGACCAGTGTGAAGTATGGCACCTGCAGTTCAAGCAGATAGAATTACAGTGGGAGCCGATGTGATGCTAGCCCTGCTTTTGTTTGTCAAGAGTCTGTGTGTGTATGTGTGTGTGTGTGTGTGTGTGCGTGCGTGTGCACGCGCGTGAATGCGTGCACGTTCTGAACAAGAGGCAAGCAGGTCCTCAGATGTTTCAGAGAGGTTCAAAGAGATGGTGCCTTTAATGTCAAGAACGCAGCTGTGTTTACACGGTCACCGTTAACGGAAGGTCAGAGACAGGGGAAACACGACAGGGATCTGATGATGTCATGCGCCTGAGGGGAGACCTTTAACCCCTGCTTGGGCTGGAGGCAAGCTTTTTTTGGGGAGGGCAGTGTTAGGGGGGTTAGGTGGAGGACAAACAAAGTTACATATAAAAACAAAACTGTCCCTTGGAGTGTATGAGTATAGTGGGAGATATGCTCTGTGTATTTTTGCAGACTATGCTCGACCACATCATGTGCGTCCTGCTTAAACTTGCTTCATCTTGAAGTTCTTAATGGTCCTAGAATACACAGAGGGTTTGCTTTTCAGGGGTTTTTTTTTCCTCAACTAATACAAGCAATGTTTGCCTTTTATGAAAATTTCTTATGAAACTTCAATTATTGCTGGATAGTGTCCAAACATAAAGAACACATTTTAAATGATTATGTTCAGTAGCTGAGTAATTATTTTAGTAAAGCAATATTAAACACACAGTGATTACATATCATTGCATTTTTGTACTTCACTGCAGTATTGTGTCACATTATATTTAAGCTAATAAACACACCATGTCAGAAAGCAATATAAAAACCGTGCGTGGTTCAGCAAATTATAACCAGACTGTTCTTTACATTTCTATTGTATTTCTTAAATTCCACTGAATGCTAATTGCTTTGGCAAGTTGTGCTGCTCTGATTGAAATATAATATTACATGGTCTGAAAATAACAGTTAGCAACAAAGACCCTTCTTCTTCTTCTTCTATTTCTTCTTCTTCTTCTTCTTTTTCTTTTTTCCTTTGACCAGGAGTTATTGTGAAGTGCTCATAAACTATAGGGAGCAGTTCGGCAAAAAATTTTATTAAAATGATTTAGCCTGTTTATGACAAATAGTCCTCCTCGTGCTCTCTGGTGGTTAATAGACACAAAATTAATTCAAACATAAAGTCTCTTGCTGTAAGACAACTGACAGTAATTTGGCATGCGGCCAGCTCGACTTTTAAAGATTTTCTCTATGACGGATTACTCATCTAATAAATTAAAACAGGCCGCATAAATACAGACAGATAGACAGAGACGCATTGTTAGGATTCAAGCCAGCCCCTCAGAAATCAGCTCAACAGAAATCAGCCCAACAGGAATCAGCCCAACAGAAATCAGCCCAACAGAAATCAGCCCAACAGAAAACAATACAGAGGCAAATTTGATGCCACTGGAGTACTCAATAGCCCAAACAATGTATGCAACTAGAGAGAGAGAGAGAGAGAGAGTGAGAGAGAGAGAGAGAGAGAGAGAGAGAGAGGGAGGAAGAAAGAGAGAGCGAGATCTACGGTTCCACCTGTTCGGCCAGAGAATAGAAAGGGAGAGAGAGCAATTGACCCGTGATCCTGTCTGAAAAAAAAGAATGAGGTGGCGTGGTAATGGCTCTTCTCCACTTCACCATACATTCAAACCAACAGTCTCTTCTGGACCACTACACAGACCCTCCAGTTAAAGCAAAAACTACAGCTGGGAACAAAAAAAAAAACAAAAAAATTCACACAGACACCCTCCAAAAATCAAGAGAGCATTACATACTACATTTATTTTCTTTTAGATAAGATTTTATTTTTATTTGAAAAAAAACAACAACATTATTTTAAAAAAATCTGGGCCAAAAAAAGAAGAAGGAAAGAAAAAAAAAGCTAAAAAAGCCAAAATAATAATATTAAAAAAAAAGAATAAAAAAAAGTGGCACATCTTTTTAAGTCTAATTGCTGTTCTTAATAACTAAATCAATACATGTAATACAACTTGAAGATATAAAAAGATTACTAATCTTACTTACTTACTTATCTTAATCTTATGTCTCATTTAAGATAATTCCAGATTTAAATAATTATATTATTCTTGACCTTTTCCCCTCCTCAAAGTTCCAATTTGCGTTCCTACGTGTCTAACAGACATTGAATATTTGTGATTAAAAAGTACATCTTATCAGCGGTACAGGGGAAAACCACTCTGGAGCAAACATCTCAAGCATGCTCTCCTCCCATGAGCTTTATTCCATGAGCAGAACCCCTCTATGTTCTGATAATGGAGCTCCCCCCCCCCCCATCCACGGTCAAACAGCTAATCTGGCCTATCTATGGGCCATTCCAGTGTAGAGTGTGTCCCACCATGTGTTAAATTGGCCCTAGCCTATCCTCCCCAAACCTCCTTCTGATCCAGATAAGAGGTATTAGTCCTCCCATACACACACACACACACACACACACGCTCGCAGTTACATGTGCACAGAATCCTCCCGCCTCCTCTCCTCTCCTCTCTTGTCATGTATTAATCGTCTCTGGTGTTTCATCTGAGAAAAGTCTCATCCTCCTGAAACACATACACACACACACACACACACACACACGTACCACCACCACCACCACCACCCAACTCCCTAATCTCACTTTCACTGGAATGTTTTCCTCTTCTGTCTATCTGTGGGAGAATTGCTCTCTCTCTCTCTCTCTCTCTCTCTCTCTCCAACTGACAGCCTGCTCCAAATGGCCTCTCGATAGCCGGATATCTCAGTGCTTAAAAAACATCCACCACACACACACACACACACACACACACACACACACACACACACAAAACAGCCTTCCACCCCTCTTTTAGTCAGACGTTACTCGCTCTTCTCCGTCAAATCTATCTAATGGTTTGCGTTTCCAGCGCATCCAAGCTGCAGCAGCAGGGCTTTGAGCGGTCTGGAGTCAGATGGCCCCGGTGTATTTTTAGAGGCTCAGGAATGGTAACGAACGAGGAGCAATGAGTGGGAAATGCCTGAGAGCTGACAGTAAGAATGTGCACATCAGCTTCAGAAAATGTTTATGGTCTCCTAGAGCAATTCAGCCAAAACGACAGCACACAGACATGTAGTGAGTCAAGGTAAATAAAGAAATAATCCATCACAAAGCCATAAAATGCCCCTTTTTTTTTTTTCATAGCAGCACAAGGATTTTTACACTTTGTGCGTATATATAGCCCTCTTGGGATGGACGATATTAATAATTCATATTCATTGAGATGAAAATGGACTTTTTGTGTATATCCATAGGATATCTTTCAGCTTAGAATGCTTTATGGAGAATTGCCTTTACTAGCTAAAACTGTCGAGGTTTAAAACTCCTTCAGAAAGGCAGTGGGATCTGATTAATTGTCTGTCAATGAGTCCTTAACGTGAAATAGAGCTAAACGCTGTCTAAAATGTCTTTTTACTGGTATCTCCCTGTCATACTACCACATTTTTCCTCCATACTGAGCTGAATGGAGACATCACAAACAATAGCCGTGTTGTCTGACATCCGCACAAAGGCCCGAAGAAAAGAACAAAAGAGCGAGATTATGTTAACAGACACAAATATTGACACAGAACCACATTAGCAAATCCATTCACCGAGTTCTTAAAAAACCAGATTTTGGTGGTGCCATTTTGATGACCTCCCCCCAAACGTAATTTGTATGTAAATCTCTTAATTGTAATTTTGGGGAGTCTTTTAACCTTTTTGGTATAACAAAAAAAAGAGTTTTAACCCTGGCGTTTTCTAGTTTACAACAAGACGCCACAAGTTTACGCAACTCCAAACGAAGTAAAAATTCATTGGAAGAAAAAAAAAAAAAAGACAATATCCATATTTTCACACATAGCCTTCTGTGCTGTGCAACTCAGGGCATGTTTTGGTGTAACTTGCACTACGGAATGTTGCACTCTCCTACTCGGGAATGTTTCCTCAGTAATATGTTTGGATGTGGAAAGGGCAAAAAGTCAGACACTCCGGGGGGGTTTCTAAGAATAATTTGCGGGAGATGGTTGGGTTTCACTTAAGAGAAGTTAAAAAGAGATGAGGAGTCAAAGGCCACGCGCAGGCTAACAATCCATTAGATGGCTCTCACACATGCCATACATACTAACAATACAGCTTCTTTAAACCGACACTGGCAACCCTGAACATACCTGAGCACAGAGATATGGTAATAAAACACCACAGTCCAAATCTCCAGAGAAGGAAATCTAAGTTACCAAGTTCAGAAAAGGCCAGAAGGTAAGATGTCCTGTAGAATGCTAAAAGAAAAAAAAAAGAGAGAGGTTTTTTTTTTCTTTTTAATGACTGAATGTTGATGCTGGCTGTGTGGTTCTTTTCAACTCGGGCCAAAGATAACTTCTGATCCTCTCCGTTGTGAGGGGGGGGGGGGGGGGGGGGGGGGGGGGTTCGTTTTGCACCTTTAAATTGGCTCTATTGTCATATGTTTCTGCCTGTGCATTGAGCCTGCCTTTCAAAACCTATTCAGTTAAATATGAATTGCCTGAGTGAGAAGGATCACCTGTCTGGGTGAAATGAAACACTACAGGTTCCCCCCCCCCCCTTCTTTTACAACAACAGAAAGTTTATCTGTTTTGGGGCTGTTATTGTTCCATTAATATTTTAGTAATACAATACTAGGGAGTAAAATAAAGTAAAAGGGATCATGTGATGCATCAGAAGTATTTGGTTTGCAGTATTAATATTATATTCGGTGTTTGTGAAGCGACCGGAGAGTGGTCAGAATCTAAATTCAAATCGGAGAAAAATGCTCACAGCAGATGCCCGTTTGCGGCAGTATTAAAAGAGAAATGATCTTTGGCTCCTGTCCTCTCTGTTATGATGGAAAAGGAGTAAAAATGACTGAAATAATTGGGAAGAGGTCAGGAAATGGAGCTTTAATCACTAGTTTCCGTCTTTATCATAATGAGGATGTTCTCATATAATCAAGATCTTCTCATACACCACAGAGTTATTGTAACTTCACAGACGTGTCACAGGAGTATTAAGCTTGTCGAATGAATCATTTTTCTTGCCACTTTGATCGGATGTAAAAATGGCCTTAATTGTTTTGTTGACAGATGGCCAGTCAGAAAATCCTTTCATAACCTTTAATTATAATCATCCCACATTTCTGCAATTATTTAAAAAGAACAATTAAAAAAAATATATATATACATATATATATATATATATATATATGATAATAGTCTGAACTGCTCACAGAAGACCGTTGCGATTTGAACTTTGTCAGTCAAATGGGCAGATAACCACCGGCCTAGGAGCTAACAACCTTTCTTTCCATCCCTAAGTCCGACAAAACTCAGACAAAACAAAAACAGAGGATATCCACTCTACGGAACAATTGATTCAAACCCTGCCTGTCGCCGTCGTGTAGAGCTCATGTCTGTGAACGACCGTGAATAAATATCAGAGATTTTTGTCTATCCAACTTGGGATGTCTGCATGCTATCCTGAAGTGCTCCGAGGGTGTTGTTCACTTTGCGTGAGGGGAAAGTTGGATTGTTATCGATTGGAAAAGTGCTGTGCCGTGGACACATCACAGAAAACATTTACAGGAAGGAGCAGGAAGGTTTCCTTGTGAGTAAATCAATCTCACACACAGTGTGTGGCAATAGGAAACAGTCGGGTCCAATTTTTCTCACAATGCCATCCCAGCAACCCCATCCCACGGACACGCTAGCCCGGTAATTAAAGAAAGTGTGTAAATTACAAATGAAGTAATATTTGACCTTTTTTTACCCCCTTCTCTCTCCTCAAAAAAGCACAAAAGACAAATATATTCGACAGGATTGTCGCTTTGCTGACACACGCCAAGGAGAGGACGAAACCTCTCTCGTCTTTCCTTCCGATATTTCAAAAAGTATTCATTTCAGAATCCTTTCCTTTTTTCATTTTTCTTCTCAGTAAGCCACACTCTCACGTCTGTAAATCTAGTTTGAGCCGTATAGCGCTGTGGCTAACAGTTTGGACAGCCGTCTCATAAGAGCATTAAAGATATTGGAAAATTTGACCTGGTCACCCATATTGCCGAGCTGTACCTAAACGCTAGAAGAAGTCAGACATATGTTGTATGGATGTAGACTGGATTTGTAGTGCATGGTGAGGTTTGGGTTCAGGACTGAGGGGAGCTGGGAAGGGCCCCTCAGGGTCTGTGCTAACAGTAGAAGTGAAGCAGTCAGGTTGCTCCACGGCAGATCAAGAGTATCTGGTGTGAAACGTGAACGTGTCTTCCAGGGTAAACCCAGATTTTCATGTTTCCTGTAGCCCACACTCGGCCGCATACGCGTTTGCTCCCCTTCCAGCCATCCACAATCGTGAACGAAAAAACAGAAGAAATGACTCATCTCACGGGAATCGATGCTGAAATGAATACAGTCCACACATACGGAGAGAGTACAGTTTTTTTTCTTTTTTTTCTTTGGGATTTGGTACGGACAATATTGCAATACATTACTGAACAATGCACTGTGTTGCTTTAACAAAAACATATCCTGTGTCTTTCATAGCAACGTTAATACATGTAAAGATAGTTAGACATGTGGTTAAAAAAAAGACTCCCTTCTCAAACGGCCTTTGGGAGGTGCAGAGAATCGATAGGTTAGATAAGTAAACATTCTAATCATTCAGTTAATCGATACAGCATTCTCGCTTTATCTTACTCTCTAGAGCAAACATAGTCTACCACTCTCTCTTTCTTTATTTCCTACCAGATTTATACAATCTCAACCCCCACTGCTTCAACTCCCTGAATGCCCCCCCACCCCCACCTCTCTCTCTCTCTCTCTCTCTCTCTCTCTCTTTCTCTTTCTCCTAACACTGCTTAGTCTCTTCTGGGTTCTTTTTTATTCTTCTGTACATCTCTTTCTCTCCCCCCCCCCCCATTCTCTGGTTCTTTTTCTCTTACTCAATTTCTTTCTTTCTTTCTTATTCTCTTTTTCTATTTGTCTTGACTTCATCGTTTCATCTCTCTCTCTCTCTCTCTCTCTCTCTCTCCCTCATCTATCTCTCTCGCCCTACAGAGGTGACCCGCTGCTGCAGTGTGGTGGCCGTGGGGACTGGAAGCATCTCTCCCCCTCTCTCTCTCTCTCTCTCTCTCTCTCTCTTTCACTCTCTCTGTGTGTCTCTGACATGCAGAACAGATGCCTTACACTAACAAACAGCACAGTGTGCTGTAGCCTCCCACTGCGCACATACAGCTCACTACCACGGCAACAGGAAGGAAGGCTCCCAAACCTTGCAGCTGGTGCAGGCAGGGTCTCAACCCATCACAAATCTAGACAGGTGACACGGAAGACTCCTCTGGATATGTTTTCCCACACTCTGTTTTTTTTTCTTCTTTTTTTTTTTTAAGTTTGGGGGCTGTCAGTTAGGAGCAGGGGCAGATTGATGGATGTGGTGATGTCACACAGATATATGATGGATTGGTTTTCACCGTTATTAGGGATAGAGAGCTGTAAGCTAAAGTTTAACTCTTGAGAATGAGGAAATGGGATGTTACGTTCTGTACTTCCCTCTTCTGCTGTGTACAACAGTTCAGTTCAATCTTTACAAACTGATTAGCACTGAAAGAGTACACCTCAAGCATTAAGACAATCAAGAGCATTTTTTGGTGTTATTGTAAAATCATTCTCGCTAATTTACACAGCCCTACCACTTACCACAATAAAATAAAGTTATATAAAATAATAATAATCAAAACATTGAAAAGATAATCCAATGTAAAGATTTGTTTCAAAGAAAAACTGGGAGAAAAACTCTTAGGGTGGCAGTGTACCAAAAACCAAACGTCAACATTTTTTTTTTCAAGTGTAACTTTGCTTTGCAAAAAAAAAAAAAAAAAATCTGTTATGTCCAAGGTAAAGAAAAAAGAAAAAAGAAAAAAGAATGAATAGTTTGTTAGCATTATTTGTATGATCAAAATATAGCTTTGCATGATTTTGCATCAGTTGCATCAGCTTTTTGCATCAGCTTTTTTTTTTTTTTTTTACTGATTATCAATTTGCCTGCATGTTCTCACAGCTATTTTTCAAGCTGAAACTTCTGCTAGTGTTTTGAGAATTATTCATGTTCGAACTCTCAAGCTGTACTGAGGAAGTTCTTAACAATGGGAACTTGAAAATCGTGTCTTAAATCTGAAATAGATCTGAACTAAGAACACAACACATTCTGGTTATAAAACATTTATATGTATATGTACTAATATGTATCAGTTATATGTAATATGTATTAAATGAATTAATATGTATTAATATGTAATAGTTGATATATTGCAATGAAAGGACTAAATCATCCACAATTTTAACTAACAGTGCAAAGACCTACCACACATTGCTGTAAAGTGCCCTTTTTAACATCCTGGCTTTTGGTAAATGGCACCAGTAAACACAAGCATGTTCGCCAGGAAAATTTCGAGCTTTGTTTTTGCACCAACAAAGAGGAAGTTGACTTGTAACTTTTGTTTGAAGCTCTTTCAGCTCTTTTATCTTGGTTGGTAAAGCACTCGTTCTAAGTGTGACTTCAAAAAAAACAACAAACTGAGGAGGAAGTAACCAAACAACGTCTGACTACCTGATGTGCTTTAGCAAACAGCTCTGAGACGCACATTTACACACACACGCACACACACACACACACACACACACACACACACACACACACACCTTATAGATGCTGACCACCTGATTCATACAGGAAAGAAGGGGCTTTTTGGAAATTTGTTGGGGTTCGGCCAAAGTTCACAGCAACGCTTCTGGCTTGAAAAGTTAAGACGCTAACACACATTTAATTAAGCTACCATGAATATTTCAAAGCTACATCCCTTTAAAGACAGATTATTATTTAGTATCTAACCCGTTATGGATAAATTATGAGGAGAAACAGGCGCAGCTTGGATGCATTTTAATGACTCTCTCCAACTGCAGGGGAAATAAAAGTGACTTTTCATCCACTGCCAAGTGCACTACCTCCTGCAGCACAGGAGAGAGCGGATTCGTATATGCATATGCGTTTCAGCCTCGCGCAGCTCTCCAGATTGATGCATGAAATGCGACAAACCACATGGCACCTCGGCTCCGCAGTAATGATCCGCGGTCTGACGTTTAACGCGTAACTTATAACGTTGCGTTTGGAGACCTCTCATTAAACAATACATTCTTCAAAACCACACCACAGAATTCCAGACAACAGCGTCCCTCTGATCTAATGGTACAGGAGTGGCTGAGAGCTGTGTATGTGTGTGTGTGTGTGTGCGAGAGAGAGAGAGGGAGTGTGTATGCGTGTGTGTGTGTGTGTGTGTGCAAGTGTGGACAAGTGTGTATGATAAATTGGAGCTGAAAGACTTTCTTCCTCTGATAATTAGCATTTACCGCTACTGTGACCTATGAAAATTGCATACATTCCAAAGATGTCACTATATAAAACTCTTTACCATATCTCCATTTAACAACAGAAATATCATGTTTATCGTCCCACTTTCTGTGACTACATTTTCAAAAAACATTTTAAATATACATTGTGACAGTCTGCTGTCTTATAAAAACACTATGAACTTTATACACCAGGTCGGCCCTTTGTCAGGAGTTTCGTGGGAAACCTCAAAACCTCATTGCCTTTGCAATGAGGAAGACATGCTCTCTTTTGTCAACCCCCCTATCGCCCATCCCTACCCCCGCCCCTACCCCCACGTTACTTAGTTACTCTCTCTCTCTCTCTCTCTCTCTCTCTCTCTCTCTCTCTCTATGTCTCTCTTTTTAATAAGTTATCAAGTGTCATCCAGCAGGACTGCTTAACCCATGAGCTCTTGCACAAACATGCTCCTGGTCATGTCGGTGTTTTAGCTGGACAATGGCTGGACGAGGAAAGTGAAAAGGTCAGGCCGGTGGGGGTGCTTGTCTTGCACCCTGTTCTAAGCTGCTGTACAAGCATTCTAATCTGCTTAAGTCCATGTGTTCTGTCCCAGGGTTCTGAGAAGCGCTCCGGATTCTTTTTCCTCTCACAATTACAATCCAGACCCATTCCACACAACCGTGATCTGTCTCCTCTAATTGAGACGTAAACTCTTAAACTGCGTGCCCTTTGAAGGGTTTTTTTTTTTCTGTTGTTGTTGTTGTTCTTTGCAGGGAGGTGGTATTTGGCATCACGTCTGGTTACATGGTCAATTTACACAACCTTTGATGTTTGCTACAGAAACTTTGATTTTTGTTGGATGGCGTAGTGGACTTGCAAAAGTAAGACCATTTAATGTAGAGTGTTCCAGCCAACTGATGTCGAGTGCTCCAGTTTGACAGAAGGGGGGGGGGACTTCTGATTCAAAGTATCATGAACGATGTACATTAGAATGATCCGTGTTTTAAGAAAAAAAAATGTATTTCAAAAGTAGGGTTTAGTTGGGAGTTAAATGCTAATCACTATCTGAAATAAATAATAAGACCTTTACCATAAGGATGAACGCGTGATACAAAGTCACAGTGATGTTTTATTCAGTAAGACAGGGAACTCTCCAAATTTGCTAAGAAATTGGCAAAGCTTGCTTTTCATGATTCTATAAGTGCTTCAAGTTTTCACTTTTTTTTTTTTTTTGCTACTCTGAGCGCATTAGATATGAATTCATTAGACACAAGAAGTTCTTAGTCATTTCAATGACCTTTTATGATATTATTTATTTCATAACCTCCTCCACAAACTTGCTGGAGCTGGAATTTCTGGAACTCACACAGCTGTGCTGCAGTCATTTTCAACCTGCGCTTATTGATTTTGTAGCTTACTGTTATCCTGAAACAAACTTTCTGACATTGAGTGGAATGTTTTCTCTCTCTCCTTCTCTCTCTCTCTCTTTCTCTGTCTCTGTCTCTTTATCACTGTGTCCTCAACATTGTGACTGAAAAAGTGAATACTACCCATGGTGTCTCATTTGAGGTTACTGATATGGTCTTTCAGAAGTTTCAGACTTTTATAACCTCACA
Organism: Chanos chanos; assembly: GCF_902362185.1. Classification (NCBI taxonomy): domain Eukaryota; kingdom Metazoa; phylum Chordata; class Actinopteri; order Gonorynchiformes; family Chanidae; genus Chanos; species Chanos chanos. The sequence goes on from NC_044502.1 coordinate 12,375,991, forward strand.
TACCCCCCTTCCCCCCACCCCCTCTTAAGAGAATCTGACAGATTTCACACTTTTATTTATATATTTGTCTGTTTCTCCGCTGTTCCGCTGTACCGCTGTGCGGCTTGAGGAGGTCTGAGACTCCTCCTGTTGTTCACTTACCCCAGTGAACCACAGTGGACCCTGGGCTAGAGGGCTAGACAAACAGGGGTGGCACAGTTTCGGAATGCTTAAGAGCGGCGGAGGGTGTGGAATGCTAAGAGGAACAGAGGCTACAGGAAAACATCTTTCCTTCATGACAGTCTTTGGTCTTGCGCTTGACGTGATGTCAGGTAGGGTGACACGGAGGCTCTGCGGCCCCTTCCAGTTCCAGACAGGTTCGCTCCGGCCCCTGACAGCAACGGCCTTCGGGGGAAAGGCTCGATCCAGACGTCCGGCTGACCTCTGTGCCCTTGCTGCATGTTGTTTACCTTCAGAAGTTGGCACCTGGACAAACGAATGCCTCTGACTCTCCTGGCCTGAGCCGAATTCCGGAATTGACAAACGCGGGAGGAGGTTCGGAACATTTCACCCGAGCCTGCTGGTCCCTATGGAGCTGCCAAAAAACTCTGACTAGACCTGTCCACCCCCACCAAGCTCTGGGTCAAACAAGACATGTTCACCTATAACCAAGCACTGATTTCACTCTACTTTAAAAGGTTAAAAAATATTAATGAAGAATTAATGAATCTGACAAATAACCCCATTCCTAAGTGTGTATACTGGTGTCTAACTGGTTGTCTGTGTTTTTTTCACTTTTTGTTTGTATTTTTTTTTTTTCGTAAACAGCGTTGTACACAGATGTAAGCATCCAATCAGATAGGATTAGAATTTAAATACGTTTGTCCTTGTAAGTTGCAGGTGAAAAAGAACAGACAGCAATTTAAGGAGAACCCATAACGCCCTCTAGTTCTGCTTAAAGCTGTCCTATTCTTAGCGGGCATTAGCACTTGAGTAATTGTGGAAGATTATTCAGTGCAAGCATAATTATGCAAAGTCTTTTAAACGATGGCAAAATCAGTGCTTTTCAGTATATTGTTTAGCAAATGTTCTCGATGGTTCTGTTATCTCTCTCTTTCTTGGCAGCAACTGTTTATTGTAATTAAAACCAACTTTGATAAAGGATTTTCACTAGGGCAATCAACATCATTACTTATGTCATTCTATGTAAGACAAGTTAATAACTGTCCATAGATACATCTCCATATGTGTGTTTTTAACTCAAGACAAAATAACTCATCTTTCACTTTATCACTCTCCGCGGATCTGTTGTTCAGGAAAATCGAGTGAGCGTTTTCCTTAGGGTCTCTGTGAATTTCTACCTCTCAGAACATTTCTATCTCTCAGAACAATGATTGGCCTTTATTGTGACGTCTCATTTCAGTCTAGGTGGTACACATGTCTAAATTTTGGATCAGAAAGTAAGATATTCCATCTACACTGTAATAAAATAGAAAAAAAATAAACAGATCTAATGGTGCTAAAATCTGCCATTGGTCATGCTCATAGCCTGGGGAGCACGCTGATTGCAAACCCGTCAAAGAAAGTTTAAACATTACTTTAGTAAAGGTAAGATGATATCTAAAGGAATTTGTTAGCTGATTAAACTAGGTTGAGATGAAAATAATACTGTTTTCCCCCACATCATCCAGTTGAGTAATTCTCCATTTCCATTGGCTTTGCTGAATATCACGTTTATTGCTTAGAGGTGACGGAGGATCATATATATATATATATTTTTTTTTCGCGAACCGTTCCGGTGACTTCCACAACTAAAAGGTGTCACAATGCGCACGATAAACCGATATGTGAGTTCAGATAGCATGGAGACCACATACAACAAATATCAGATCAGCTGAAGTCCTTTAACCGCAAGCTGAAAAGAAATTACCTAACCGTGCCAACAAGCTCTTGACGGAATGAGTAGAGTGAGAGGAGACAATGAAGATGAAAGGGGGGAATTTTGATAATCTCCAGGGCTGGACTGTAATGTAAGTAAAATAGGTTCACCTATGTCCTCAAACAGAGCTCCCAAGGGTTCAAAGTCAATAACCTATTACATGGATTAAAAGAACCTTCCCTCTCTCTCATTGCTCTGTACCGGCCAACAAATAGCTTCTGATTTTTATTCATTGGTTTCTATCACAAGGAGATAGTTGGTAAAGAATGTGTCAGAATCAATCTATGGTCAGACATACAGACCACACTGAAAAAGAACCCTGCTGTTCTTTATAACAGTGGAGAGAGAGAAAGAGAAAGAGAGAGAGAGAGAGAGAAAATCCAGTCTTCCTGAGAATCTTGAGTATTGTGTACCAAAAGTAAATAAATAAATAAATAAATAAAAGTGTGGTGCGATATCACTGCGTGACCAACCACCAGGGTGTGAAAACACACTGTCATTATGTACGGCCATTTTAAGGCACGCTTTTCATCTGTGACAGATTTCACAAGATGCACTGTGGGATGTGTCTAACCTTATCCTCTAATCTTCCATCGTTGGCCGTTAGACAACGTTTCAGCGGGGGCCAGCTAGAAACAACACCGGCCGCACATCTCCAATCCTTTCCATCAGTTTCCGGTTATGGGTGTCATCTTCACCGCCAAATGGAGGTTTTATATAGTTTAGGGACCACTCTGGGGAGACAAACTCCTTAGGGAGAGTCACAAAGAATAAAAAGCCCTGCTGAAAAAGTCTACTGTGAAATGGCTGTCTGTGTCTCTCTCTGTTGCTATGCAGTCAGCGTTTGATGATTTATGCAAGCTGTTTCTCCCACATACGCCTGGGAGAAGTGATAACTTTGGCCAATTAAAATAGGTGATTATTGAGGAAGTCCAATAAGACGGCCAGGTCTGCCGGTGACGGTGGCCGTAACGGTGTTTGGTTTGCAAAGGTTAATGATGATCCTCTTCTCTGTGCTCCACTAACGTCATGTGATCTCTAATGACCACAATGCACAACCATTCATACAGTGGTCTACCATCCAGTCACCACTGCTATCTAAGCCTCCTCATACTCAATCACTGATTAATACCACTGAAATCATTTTAGGCTTACTAAGTACTGAGCGACTTATTAATTGTATAATTGGGATTTTAAAGACATGCAGAAGACCAGATAGTAGTAGACAGTACTTACATTTCAAAAATGATTTTAACCTTGTTTGCGTTTCATGGGGATTTGATTTTTCTCGTTAATTCTGTGTGGAGTTTCTATGTGGCACGGTTCTGGTAAACGCATGTGACCTGCTGAGTCTCTGCGACCGATGTTGTCTTTTTATGACCATCAAGATTCCCTCCAAAAACACCTGGATTCAACCGATGGAAACGCATTTCTCAGAGGAGATGAGGAAGGGGAAAAAATGCAAGGTTAAACAAAATGTTGTTTTTTTTTTTGTAAAGTAGGCCTATTCCTGATTTCAAAGCCATGAAAAGAAAGTGGAAAACAGGGAAATGTGATGGAGTTGAGAGAAAGCCAGGGCAGAGTCTGAAATAACAATCAGGCTTGCAGAGAAGCTCCAGCATCCAGCTCCGCACACAGAGAGAGAGAGAGAGAGAGAGGGAGAGGGAGAGAGAGAGAGAGAGAGAGAGAGAGAGGGAGAGATCCGAGACAGAACGGTGGGATGAGCATTGGCATGTACTGCATCAACATCATCCAAATAGAGGGGGAGAGAGAGCGATAGAAAAAGAAAGAGAGAGAGAGAGAGAGAGAGAGATGTTATCCAAGCCAGGGAAAGAAAATGAATCTGGAATGCAGATTTCTGAATCGAAGAAAAGCCACAATCTAATTTCCTGTGTAAAAATGTCAGGCTTGGTAGAATGCGGAGAGTTGTAATGCAGGAGTAAATCTTCTTGACTGCAACTATTTACATCTCATACTTGTGTGAGTCAACAAAAATGACAAGCTTCACTCAATACTGACTTTTATTTTGACATGACAAATAAGGTGGGAAATAAAAAAAAAAAAAAAAAACCCCGAAAAGATATAAAATTCAATACACGGGGCCAGGCTTGGATCCTTCCAGTGGGAGAAGAGTTTTGGGAAAGGCTAAGTATGGAGAGCAATGCAAAAGCGCTGTATGGGAGCAGTTACCGGAGCAGTTTTATACCTGCTGGGCACTCTGGTCAGAGTTATTTATGAGAAGAGTTGGTTTCCAACCTGTCCTAGCCAGACTTAAGCAGCAAAGTACACTACACTAAACTTAATACACATCACTTTGCTGAAAACACTCTTAAGGTTGTTTGCGATCCCTGGAGAAACAGCCTGGCCTTGAGGGAGAGAAGAAGGCCGGTAAAGAAGAGCTAGTCATTGTATCAGATGTCATTCATTCATTTTTTTTTTTTTTTTTTTTTTTTTTTTTGACTGACTTGTTTCTTTAACATTCTCCTGCCATACTGACCCATGGTTTGTCCTGGACATGAACTGCAGGGCAAGGCTTGTTTCCAAGGAGATGGAGCTCATCGCCAAGGGCATGAAATATTCTCCATTATTCATACGTTTTCTTTTAGACTCATGATGTTTCGATAGTTAGGCTCAGCAGCGAATAGGACTTTCATATATGCACAGAGACACAAAGTAAACTATTTAAGCTGAATAAATCAAGTCCACATACGAACCCGCACATCTGTGGAATTAATGGAACGTGAGTAAAAGTATCATTGGTTGCAGCTGTCTCTGGTCTAAATAAGGGGGAATGTGATTATCTAGTGTGACTTCGCATCGTTTCCAAGCAGGATTGTGTGTGAGTGTGTGTGTGTGTGTGCGTGTCCGTGCGTGTTTAGTCTATATATATCGATGACTAATCATACAGGAAGTGCAACCTTTTCACGCCCAATATAGGGAGAAAATATGTAGCTAGGGTGTTATGTCAATTTGAGTCAGTTACCTACTAAGATTTATTCAGGGTCCTACACAACAACAATTTATTCATTTAACAATGTATTCATTTGTTTATTAAGTAATAGATAGATAGACAGACAGACAGACAGACAGATAGATAGATAGATAGATAGATAGATAGATAGATAGATAGATAGATAGATAGATAGATAGATAGACATTTTGATTTCAGGTTTAATACTTTTAGAAAAGTGTGGTCTCATCACACTATATTAGAATCTGGCTTTTGAACTTTTGAACTGATTTTATGACTAAATGTACTTTGAAATACAAATCAAAAAACACAAAGCGCAAAGATTCCGAAGATGATCTCATCTCTTTTCTCACGAGTGTTTGACCTGTGTGATCTAATTCCCACAATCATATTCAGACATTCATATGCCTCAAGCTAGGAACGCTGGCATTAATGAATTTCTGAGAAATGCCTCATAGAGACTTTTGGTATTACAAAAACACTTAAAATAAGCTTACAAAACATATATTTATTGAATTTCACACACTGTTCATGTACTTAGAATTCACACATTTGAAAATATTCTCAGAGAAAACAGTTGTTTGAAGGTAGTGGATCAAATTTTAAATGAAATCCACACAATCTAAAGACAGGTTCATTCAAAACCACATTTGTGTCTGTGGAGACAGTCATATTACTTAGACAAGTTAGTCAGAGTGGGGTAATTCTTAAATGCAGCCTCGATAAGATCTCATGCATCATTGAACTATAACCTTGCAGTGTGAATTTTCCCTATAACCCTTACACTCAATATCAGTGTCGATGACGTTATACTGTCTTTTACTGATTACCTCCTCATGTCAGCACAGTATTTGTTCATAAAATTATGTGCATTCACTCAACATCCTAATTATCATGACCTACTTTTCAGACTTCACAACAACACCTTCATTTGTACAATAACATCCAGTGACATTATTTAGAAGTGTTTTTTTTTTTCCGCGCTCATCTTTCGTCAGTATGAGTGCGCACGGTGTTGTGAAGTCTACATTTGTTTTTTCTTGCCCAAAAAAAAAAAAAAAAAAGAAAGAAAAAGAAAAAAAAAAAAAGGTGGAAGGAAAAACAGAATGGAAAAGCTATCCGAGGGCGTGATTGTAATGCATTGTGGATAAAGGAGACAAAAGCCGGGCGCACCCTTTGACAGCCTGCACTTCACTCTCTCCGCCATTCTGACAGGTGAAGAAAAGAACGAACCCTGAAAGAGATGGCTATCAGGACCTGAAAGATGAGAAAAGATAACAAATCAAATTCTGAAGAAAGAACGTAACACCAGAGGGTCTTGACCGTTTTTTGGGGGGTTTTTTGCATTTTTTTTTTTTTCACCTCAGTGAATGGGTGTCGCACTCAGATATGAAACCAGATGTAATATAAAAAAAATAAAATAATAATGATAATGATAAAAAATTAAACACTCTGTAGTGCTGCAAGCATGAGGTAAAACGAAAGGGAAGTTTAAACAGGTTTTGAAATGGAAACTAAATGGAGTTATGTACTTTGAGTTTTACTTTTTCAATAACCTGGATCCCTCGATCCAGTGCATTTCTTGTGTATTTAACATTATGTAACACGTTTCATATTAATCTGTGGGATATAGTGAAATACCACGTCTATGGCCTGAGCTGATGAGGTTTATTGCAGTCATATGACTCAGATAGACATATTTTTGGAATGTGTATTTTGAGCTCAGGGAAATATGGGTGGATTCTTTTTGCGCACAGAGAGAAGAGGAATGATGAATCAAAGAGTGATCAATGCTGAATGTGAAATTCAGTCATCGATAAACATGAAAAATAATCACTGAAAAACTGAAAATAATCTAACTTCATGAAAATATGACAGTTTTCACGAACCAGGTAATTAGAAGGGATGCTTTGGGCAAAAGACAGGTCACACCTAATATGAAATAATTTGTTGCATTTGCTTAGTTGACTAAAGTAACTGATTGGATTACAATACCGGTATATCTTATATATTAAAATGTAAACTGGTACAGCACAGAAATGGACATTCATTCATTCATTCATTCATTCATTCATTATCTAAGCCGCTTATCCTAATTAGGGTTGCGGGGGTGCTGGAGTCTATCCCAGCGCTCATAGGGCGAAAGGAAGGGAAACACCCTGGACAGGTCGCCAGTCCATCGCAGGAAACGGACATTCACCTCTGTCAAATCACTGGACTTGTCCATCATCAGAGAGGTTTGGCTGTATGTCCACACTATCCACACTACAGTCTGACATCCAAGAAGAAATTCTGCTGGGGCCATCATGCCAAGGCTGGCTCAGACCCCAGGTACATCTTAGGAGAGCTGGGTCAGACCTCCTGGAGAAGGGCTTCAGGGTTATGGCTCTTAACTACAGCGTTGGCCATCGACTTGCGAAGAACAGAGGCACTTTGTACATATGCCTTGATTCTCCAACTCTTGAGCATGAGGAGATGAAGATGATGATGATGACGGTGATGATGACGATGATGACAACGACATTAAAAACAGTGCTCACAACAGCATAATCAGAGACTAAATACACAGATATGCACACATGTCATTGAAAATCAAACGTATTAACTTTGCATTCTGGCTGCATGAAACCTACAGTGACCCCCGAAGATTGAATAGAATGAGGAGTTAGAGATGATCAAATTCAGGGCTGAACTACAGTGAACTGATTGGTTGCTGTGTTGCAGCGTGCTCAGAGCATCATTTGGTTAGCAACAGGGGGATTAGATATTAAATCACTGGTATGAATAAAGCATTCTCTTACTGCGTGGTTTAAAGCTGTATAAAGACGTTACCGATGAATTTCTTAGAAGGGAAATGAGATCTAATAGCTGTCTAGACAGTGTCACTCTAAAGTCACGGATCTGACAGTAAGAATATTATCCGTCAAGCCTGAGAGACAGCGGTGGCCACACACTGGTGCCCGGGCTTGTGTCAAGAGCTGATGACCGATGAAAATTACTTATTATTTTTTTTTTCAGGTGCCATATCTGTTATGTCAAGGGACCAGGATTTCAATTTAACAGCAAACTAGAACTTTACACTCCGTTCAGACCCAACCTGCACTTTAACGGCTCTTTTGTTATAAGCTGACAGTATGGGCGAGGACTTCTCAGGAAGATAGGTAATTACTAATCTTGCCCCCCCACCCCCTCTTCACACAGTTGAGATATTTTTGTAATCTTCTGAGGCTGAAGAATCTAGCTATCTACAGGAATTTAAAAGAAGGGGGGGGGGGGGGTCCGTGACTCTGAGTGGCGGTTTAGATTTCAGATGTGGAACCAGACATTTAAGGGAGATGTAAAGAACATTTATTTCTTGATTTAATTATCTGATACCATTGTGTGAGCTACGCTTTCCCAATTAAAGTCATGTTTCTTTGGAAAGCCCTGTCAATCCAGACTAAGAAACTATATAGTTTTTTTTCTTCTCCTTCTTCTTCTTCTTCTTCTTTTCTTCAACATGCTCCAGTGTCACTAAGTTAAGCAGATTGATATCTTAGCCGGTCTTGTCATTTTACAATATATTCTGTACACATCCTCTCAGCCATGCTGCACTGCACTATTTTTAGATGGCAGCTCTATCCAAGCTTTCGGTTTTGAACGTTGTGAAAGTATTTTGCCATAAAAACAGATGTAAAAATAATGATGTGATTCAAGCTGGTACAGCTCAGTGATCTATATAAGGACCGCAGAATTCACTGCATAGCTGTAAGGGCGATATGTTATTAAATATTTATCTGATCGAGATGCTGCATAAGTTGCGTTTATGTTTTACTGCACAGACATACACACACACCCACACACCCACACATCCACACCCACACATACACACACACACACACACACACACACACACACACACACACACACACACACGCAGAGTCTTTTAAATATGATTTGGTGAGCATTAGGCTTTAGAATGTTCTTTGAGTCACTTTGTTTTGACTTTGCTCAGGATTAAACTTTTTTTTTTTTTTTCCCTCTTGACCGTGTGCACCTACAATCCTTCTGAGACTTCCATTCTTAATTTAGCCAACCATTAGTCTGTCCGTTCTTTCATTAAAAACTTACGCATATATTATCATATTATGCAGTTACAATGGTAAATCATTTATTATAATCAGTTGCAAGCCAGCATAGCTGAGATATATGTTGCATTCTTTTGGGAATGTATGATCTGTATCATAAAGCCGATGTGTACTTCTGCATTAATATGCTGTGGGCGTGTTTTTACTTCGACAGAGGTCAGTACTGCATGCCCACTCTTCACGGGGTGCAGAATTAGCACTTGAAAAATATGCCACTTGTAAACTGTGCATGTGACTTTAGAGTTTACATGGCTGTCAGCATACGGGGAGACATGCTCTGTAGTGTAAAAAGAGGTCACAGGGGAGCATGTGTGTGTTAGTGAGACGTGAGTGTGTGTATATATGTGTGTTAATGGCGCAGGAGAGAGTAATGAGAGTAAATAGAGAGTGAATGACTGAGCAAAAGATAACGAGAAAGAGAGAGAGAGAGAGAGAGAGAGAGAAAGAGAGAGAGAGAGTGAGGGAGAGAGACAAAAAGGGAGGGCAGAAGGGGAGTAAGAGAGAGAGAGAGAGAGAGGGAGACAGGGAGGGAGAGAGAGAGCGAGAGAGAAAAAGAGAGAGAGAGAGAGAGAGAGAGAGAGAGAGAGACAGACAGACTGACAGAGAGAGAGAAAATGAAAGAGAAAGAGCGCGTGGTTAGAGAGGAACAGAGAACTGGTATGGGCAGTCCAGCTTCAAAGCAAGGCATCAGTCAGCATTTTTTATTTTGCCTCTTCTTTTACCCCTACGCAGAATTAACCAAATCAGAAGATGAAACGACACAGAGGAACCATTTGCCGATCCCCTTAAAGCTTTCATAATCCCTTTTCCCCTCCCTCATGGAAAAAAAAAAAAAAATAAACTCAGTCTGAAGTCAGAAGGCCAACAGGGCTCTCTGATGGCAACGATGAGTTGAAACTTTGCTGTTAGCAGTCAGTGTCTGGTAAATGACAGTAAGGTTATCAGAGGAGTTCAAAGATTCACCCGCCGTTCCCATGTTGTGTCTTCATCTCGAACTAAACCAGATGAGAAAAAGACAACAATTTTTTTTTGTTTGTTTTGGGGGGGGGGGGGGGGGGGGGGGGGGGGGGGGGGGGGGGGGGTTGGTTGGTTGGGGAAGGGAGGGATGAAGTGATACAGAAAGAAATAAGAATCTTCCACTGACAATTGATGTTTTAATGATGGCGGGTTCTTCCCAAGGCCGCTCATTAATTATCCGTCAGAAACACACTTGGTCTGAATGTAAAGAGGATGGAATAATTTCACAGCATCAGACATGCCAAATAAAGAGTCTCGGCATCCTTTTTTTTCTTTTTTTTGCTTTTCATTTTCCCAGGGAACAGACATGCTAAATTATTAATTGAGCTAGATTTAAAATTACTGCACACAGCTATTCAGGACAAAAACAAAATTGCAGTAAAGATATTAGCTGTCTGAGTGTATTGAAAAAAGGAAAAAAAAAAAAAAAAAGACAGAGTAGTTCTACCAGTTTTCGCTGTATAATACCTTAATGTGTCTTATTCTCCTGGAATAAATGGAGTGTAAAGGTCTGTTCCTTTCATTTTAATGAAGAAAGAAAACCCAGACAATAACTGCATGATAGCGTAAATACAGGACATGAAACCATGGTATCAGCTGCTCGATAACAAGACCATATGAATATCCTCATCTTCCCTTTCATCCATGTTTATGAATGGTAGGGTGCCTGGGAGTCAAAGCCTTCAGGGGCTTAATTGTATGTTGTTTGCTTTTATCACCACAGATGCTCTGGAGAATGTCATTACAGATTGTGTGTGCGTGTGTGTGTGTGTGTGTGTGTGTGTAGTCTGATGGAGGCTCATTTAGTCTCTGCTTTATATCATTAGTGCTCTGATTGAACAATAAACACAGAGGGTGGCTGGATCTCCATTAGTTTGTGCTCCTGTGAAATTAAAAATCAATGCACTTCATATTTTGGTAACCCCCCCCCCCCCTTTGCATAAAAGGACGACTAATCTCCATCCAAATGTCTACAGCTGTATTATGACAGCTGTCACTGTAACATGAATCAAGCTTATTACTGTTGTACATATTGAATATTACTAGAGCTAAACTCTTTTGCTTTCACAAACAACGCAGCGAGTGGCTGGCATTTCTCACAAAAGCTCTCATTCTGTTAATAGTCACATGCATTCTATAGACGCTGAGCCGCGGGCAAAGAATTATAGACCCATACATCTAAAAAATGCTCTTTCATCGTTTGAAATATCAGATTATAAGAATGTGAATGGGTCAATAAGCAATCTTGTAACGTGATGAGTAGATAATAGGGAAGAGAGATCGTTCTTTCCCTCCCTCTCTCTCTCTCTTTCTCTCTCTCTCTGTGTTATGTCTTCCTGAGGAAGGAGTGGCAAGTGTCTGATCAAACTACACTATGAGATAGTCTGGGTGTTGTAATGACACAGAGAAGCAGGACGCACATGTTAAGTTAGCATCAGACTGACAAAGGTCACACAAGGATTCAGAAAGCAGGAAACTGACCAGGTTTGAGAACATGGAAATAGGAACGCTAACAAACTGGACAAACAAGGCTCAGGTACTCTGTGGAATTGGAGACTTTGCATAGAGCAGATGGAAACAAAGGAGTATATATGCTGAAGTCTGAACCAGAAACAGGTGTGTATGATAATCAGTCGATGAGCTGAATGGGCCGGCGGTATGTAAGCCGGCAAAACCAAGCGCTGATAGGCCGAATCAGAGGGAGGCGGAGACAGAGGCGTGACGCTCTGTAATCTGGAGCGGCTTCACGCCGGCAGGCCGTGGATCACCAAAACCAAATACTGTCTGCGTTTCAGCTCATGCCGCCAGAGAAACAAGTGAAATAATACACCTCCATTCTGGGCATCCCTTCAGGTTGGATGGGGCCACCTTCTACTCTTTCATGCTGCGCAGATACACAAGAAGACTCAGACCATTTCTCCCTCTCTCTCTCTCTCTCTCTCTCTCTCGGCTGATTTATAGACGGTTGAGTAATGTTACACCGTTACCACATTTGGAACACAAAACGCTGTGACTGAGTGCAATACCTGAGCAGAGGGCTTTTAAACGACGCAAGTAAAGCAGTTCTTATTTTTGGCAACGGAGCAAATTTCACGTACGACTGAGCACCTGCTTAACATGAAGAGCTGGGAGAAACAAACATTAATCTTAAATTAAAATCAGTGTCTCATGTCAAAAAATATGATGTTTCATGTTATGTATAACAGAATATCAAAGCTGGTAGAACAGAGAGATATTTTATCCTTGAAAAAATGAAAACCTAGCATTCATAGATTCAGGTCTTAATGGTTTGCTGAAATTTAGGGCAAGAAGAGGTAATTAATTTAATCCTTGTTTTAGATGTAGCAGACTGCAGGTTGTTATTGGACTTTTACAGTCCCTCTGTGGCTCTCCTAATAGTCACAGTCGTATAGTTTCCCTCTATCACGAGCGGGTTTAAGACTTCGCTGCAAGACAGATTTAAACACATTAAAGCGCGTTAAATGCGAGCATGTTTTTAAATCTGATCAAGTGGGAATGAACCTGCCATTCACAGTTTTCATTCCATTCTTTCATTCACATCCCAAAACGTGTTAAACCGACACCAAAAACAACTTTATGACTTTATGGGGGTTTTGAGATTTTGTTAATGCTGCATATATGATATATCGATATGTATTCAGCTTTCTTTTCTTGTACAAATCACATTCGACATGCTAGCACATGAGAAAGACTGTCTATTCATCTCCAACATACTGTAGCAACAAAGCTACACCCAGTACTTCAAAGGCTGATTTCTTTTTTTTCTCTCTCTCTCTCTTTTTACCTTTTCATCTACTCAGAGGTTGCTAAATAGCATGCTAACGCTACAGGCACTAGATGGAGGTCTTTTAAAAACACTCCAAAACATAGTCTTAGACATCAACAGTCTCGGCCAGTCGTGTCACATGAACCATACTGCGGCATTCTGCCTTGTGTGTTTTTCAGCGCTCGTAGCTGTCTGTATGTCTTCATCTGTCATACAGGAATGTTTTGGTACCCACAGGCCTTTAGCAAGGCAATGACACACAAGCAGGGCAGTGTGAATGGTCATAGCGATGATTGCTAATGCTAACACAGACTCTGCTGCCCTTTATAACATAAATTATCCCTGGATAACAGCTGTTTAGGACATTCACACAGGTTCACGTCACAAACACGTCATGTCTCTGATATCAGCTTTGTCCAAGCTGCAGTCTTCCTTTATGGGAACAGGTTTCATATTTACATTTTATAGTTCTCCGGTTTATAAAGGTGTTAAAACACGATGAAAACTTTGCATTAACACAAACCAGAATTCAATACTTGTATTATGGTTCAAAGTCGTTTAGACGTGGAATTCTTTGAAAAAAAAACAAAAAAAAACACACACACTTGTTCATTGAAATAAACCCCCAGGATTGATTGAACGTTACATGTGGCGCACATACTTTGACTGCAAGAAATCGTTAAGGTTTAAAACAATATTTCCAGGCAAATAAACACTGAGAAACATGGATCGCTGTTGCTCTAAAGAATGACAGTACTCTAATCACATGATTTTTTTTTCTTTTCTTTTCTTTCTTTTTTTTTTCTTACATCAGTATGCGAATTAGCCTTGTTCAAAATCATTCTTGTCTTCATGACTTATTGTCGTGATTGTTCTAATTTGTGAATTAGATTACAAGTGGAACTGTACGTTGCCATTCATTGTCATTTACATTTGCAGAAACAATTAGTCAAGTTAAACAGCCTCTTGTTATGAATGATGGACTGTCATGCTGAGGGTTTCTTTACACACCATTTAAGCACCAGTCACATTTTGTTTCTCCAGGACAAATATCTCAAAGCAAAAACTATTTCAAAACCACGGTCAATTAAAATACACTTTCTGTTTCCTTTAGCTCGTTTGAAATTTTAGTTTCTTGAGGACAGAATACAGCCAGGTTGTGGTAAGTAAATGTAAAGTAAATTGCAAGTAAATGAAGCCTTTAAAATGTATAAATGAAATTGTATTCAGTGATAATATATTGGTGAGTTTCTCTGCTTAAATTAGCTAATTGGATAACACGTATTCAGCTTTTTTTTTTTTTTTTGGGTCACCCATTTTATAAACTGACTTCATTTTGACCCAAGGCACTAGTGTTAGCCTAATATGTATTTAAAGACTGTGGGAGACTGGGAGGGACTCAAACTTGTACTTCATTACTTTACATTTTTAAAAAAATCTTACCCTGGCAAAAAAAAAAAAAAAAAAAAATTGTCTAAGGCAGAAATGTGACTGTATCAGCAAACCCAGTGTCAGGTGCAAATGGGTGTTAGCTGTCCCACAGACAAGCCCAGTGCAATGTCCAGCATTTGAAATTTCCTTTGGGGCTGGCGGCCCTCCATGTTACCCAACTATAAAAAGATCCATATTGCCTTCAAGCTCAATGAGCCAATATCTCTGATGGCCTCTAGGCTCTCTCTCTCTCTCTCTCTTGATCTCTCTCGCTCTCTCATTCTCTCCCTCTCTCCTGGACGCTATTAAACATGTGGGTGGTTTTTCCTTCAGGGTCTTCAGGGTTTTCCAGCGGGCCTCCACCCAGCTTTGCTGCGGGGATCAGACAAGAGCACGCAACTCAGGAGGAGTTCTAGCCCTATTACCCACACAGTCAGGGTCCGCTGAGGAACAAGTCATCACGCTATTCATCAGTACTTACAATTCTTCTCCATTCATCTCCACACTAATGTTAGGATTCTTGTGAAGGGAAAAGAATGAGAAAGAGAGAGAAGGATGAAGCGAAACATGATTTGCTCCCGGAGGGTGGCTGGGGGGGGGGGGGGGGCGGGGGGGGGTAATCTCAATAAAGAAGTGCATGTCAATACCTGCTGATGGAAGAAATCTGTCAGAGGTTTAAAACTGATTACATTGGAAACTCTCCAGGAATCAGCTATGCTAAATGAATGATCTGATAAGACAAGTCTTCCCTGAACAATGTTGCTTTTATACTTTCTCAAGGTCTGCATTTCAACAAGAGTATATAAATGTTCTTCAAATGTTTGTTTTGTCCTGGAGTTCGTTTGTCATTTGCTGCATGAAAAATTAGAGGGAAAAGTCTCACATTTTCGAAGAATTTACTTCTTGCCCGAAAAAGCACATTTCAGTTGTTTCTCAGCATCTTTACTAACATAATGGAATTTACCAGCTTGCTAACTTGATTGAGTGTTAAACCTACAGCGTCCTTTGAAAGGATTACATCCATTCCCTTAGGATACAGTGTCTTATCCAGTGAGGGACCAGGTACAACTTCCCTTGTGTAAAGTGTCATCTCCATATGACCACAACAACATAATCCCACAGAAACAATAGAACCCAATTAACAGTCGCCATAGCAACGTTAAGCTGATCATGCAAATCAATTTTTGGAAGTGGCAGATGAGTACGTGTTGGAAAAATGAAGTGTGCCATTACTGAACAACAGCAGAACCTTCCCCCCCCCCCCCCTCCAAATTTTGTTTCTGTTCTTATTTTTCTTCAGCATAAATAGTAAACTCACTTAAAAAGATACACCTGCATCACTTGACATTGTTATCTGAGACTCTAATGACCAAGATTTTTTTTTTTACCTTTTATCTACTTATTTTACCAATTCCCCGTCACTTACACAACTCTCACGTCTGACTGTCACATATCTCCTCTACTACATATAGAGTCTCCAACCACGTCTTGTCACCAGACCACAGAAGAATATTCCTTGAGTCCCTAACGTGTGTGGAGGTTCACTGTAATTGTCCACCACTAATCTAGCACCCCTGATCAACCAGTGGGAGTCGCTATGACAACAACTGGGAGATGATCCCCTGTCGGCTTCCCACCTGTGAACACTGCCGATTCGGTCCGCGTGGACAGCAAGTCAAGTCCGAAGAACCACCACTGGGACACCAATCTGAGTCTCCACTGTGGTGGGCTAGCGTCTTGTCATTGTAAAAATACAAAAGCAAAATGATATACATTTAAAGTACTGCTGTACGTATTCTGATGCTAACACTGTTATTCAAAGGAGCTCAGCAAGTCAAAATGAATTACTCTCAAAATGAAATTATGTAGTCATTTTTTTCTTGATATTAACAAATTTATGTCACTGGGTATTAATAACAATCCATCAAACAAAATGTTAAATTGAGGAAACTCGAAAGCAGTTTAATATTGTTACAATTAAGGATATGACATAAAAGCAATACTGAAGCATGCATCAAGGGTAAAGTGGATTAGCAATAATTTGCATAATAAACAGGCCAAACAAACAAAAAGTGGAGGTAAATAAACCTTGAAGTGAGTCCTTGTCTAGCTCCATCCATTTACGATGTACACAGTTTATTAATCAATATTTGTGGGCTATAATTGCGGTTGTTTGACTTGCTCTAAGTAATGGAGCTTCATAAGTGACCTGAAACAAATGCATTGTACGTAAAGCGATAATGAGTTCTTTTTCTAGCTATAATTTTATCCATAATTTGCCAAGTCATCTGAGTGGCAGGAAATTAGCTTGACACTTTTTAAATTGTGTTTAGTGTTTATCTTGATTCTTTAGTGCTACTTAAGACCCCAGCAGTCAGCTTTTATGGGGCTTGAATCTCATGCAGCAACACAACATAATGATTTGACAAACTCTCTCTCTCAATGCCCAATCACAGTGGGACTCCTGCTATCTTAAGGTGACCTTCTAAAACGCGCACACACACACACACACACATACACACACACACACACAGAGACAATGTCCAACATACTTCCTGAGAAGAAGAGGCTTCTTCAGTTCAAGAACAGATGTTTTCCCCTCTCTTCGATTATATTCATCATTTGATGACACTGGAATGTAAAAAAAGTGGAAAACAATGTGAAAAACATAAAATCTGAAGACATTCAATAGCATTTAATAATATGACTAGACTGATCTGGGTTAGTCGCTGAACCAAAGAAAGAAAGAAAGAAGAAAAGAAAAGAAAAGAAAAGAAAAGAAAAGAAAAGAAAAGAAAAAAGAAATGAAAAGACACTAAACAAAATTTAAAGAAAAAACAATAATATTTTTTTCTTCATATATTATAAACACCTGTTTGGACACTTGGCTGTTTTGAAAAACATGAGATTCCCTTTTCTTTTTTAATTCAATATGTGCTTGAAAATATCTGAACTGAAACAATGTGACTCAATATGCAGGTCCCTTTTCACTTATCTAATAACGGATGATATACCTAAACTACGGCATAAATTATACAGCAAAACAAACACATCTGCTCCTCTACAAAAATCAAGTTCACAAGCTTCTCAAAATTATAGATGTGCCATGTATGGGTTTCAAGGCATAAGGAATATAGCTGCCTTACCCAAAAAGCAAGTCATATTTTGATTTATGGAGCTCTGAAATAAAAGAAATGAAAAAGTTCCCATTTCTTACAGAGGATGAGCTTCCTCATTCTGGCTAATTTAGAGTAACTGCAATAGATCATAACTTAAACCTGACATTTTTTTTGGAGGGGAAATATCTTTATCTTCTGTTTTCATCAAAGAGGTTTTGTTCAAAAACACAAGCACAGACACACAGACACGCACGCACACACACACACACACACACACACACACACACACACACACCTCGTTTGATTTGAATTATTTGAATACTCCTAGAAAGAGGCAGTGTTGCTGAGAGAGCACATACTCCAGGTTTACTTCGTGATAGTTTTGAGTAACATCACTTTGCTTAATATAACTTTTTAAAGCAATCTTAAGAATAGCCAGATAAGTGCACTAATATATTCCATTGTTCAATAAAACATTGTATTCTCTGCTGAGAGTTACAAATCCATTGGGCATCTCCATTCAAAGATCCGCCTTGGCTACACAGTGATTCGTCTATGGCAGCAAACGGAGCAGTTTTTACTAGCCTTGGGTAGGTTTGGTCCCTGTCTGTCTAACTGCTTGCCATTCTATAGCCTACCGAACAGTCTCCGCCCAGCAGCTGCCGCTAGTATTTGAGTGAGAGACGGCAAATTTGTTCTCACAGAGCTGGTGTAGCGTCGTCAATGGGAAGGGAACGCTGCGGTGGAAAGCGCACACTATTTAGCTAACTTCCAACTGCACCATGGTTTCCACCTCGGTTCCATCTTTGTGGACTATATTTTGCCTTCATTTATGTTGTTTTGTGAACACTGGAGTAGCACAGAATGCAAGAGAAGGTAAGTGGTAAAGTTTCTTAAGATTAACATTCTTACCAGTGCATCCCGAAGATTTAGTGTCGGCACCATCAGGTTTCGGCGGAATTGAATGCGGTTGACCGACTCGACGACACTGAAATTTCCAACTGCAACTTATAATTTTGTTACAATATAATAACGCGTAGTGATTCCGTGCCCAGGCTGTTACTATTGCCAAGTACAGAGGCGGTTTTTATTGTGCGCGTAAAAACAAATCATATTTGAACAAAATGAAAACGATAATTGTGCGCAGAAGTTTCTGATACTCGGCAATGTTTAACCCAGACTCATTAAGACATGGGCTACTTTCATGAAAACCTTGCGGCCAACTTGATGACAGCCAACACTAAGGCTATCTGTTTCAGAGTGTATCAGCATCGCATCAGCCAGCTGAATATGAAAACTCGTCCCGGATTAAATAACCTACAGTAAACTGCGGATACATACATGCACATACGACGCGCTATGATGTGGAGTTCTAGGGAGACGAAAATACTATCAGAGCGTTTGTGACTGAAAATGAGAAAAACAAATCTAGCCACGAATATCTGCCCAAAATCAGTTTAACCTCATCGTATCCACGTTTAGTCTAAACATGGTTATGTTCGGAATCAGTCGTAATTATGACAGTTTTCCTTTACTTTCATCCAAAATGACCTTCAGTGAATCAGAGTCATGGAGGGATTCTCATGGTCGCAAAGCCACCGCAGTCGTACAGTGAGTTTCCTAATGTTCTTCTCAAGTTATTCAGACGCACATATGGGACCGAAGGCACATACGGCATTGCGTAGCATACACCTCATATATTAATAGAAGTCAACACAATTTTCAGTATGCAGGAAAACGCTGTGGTTACTTGTATACATGCTCATATATCTTACATGGGATCTTCGTTTAGCTTGGAGCTGTCGAACCGTTTTGTTTTTACTTCTTTTTCTTCAAATTTGAACATTAGTTGGGAAAATGTCCACAGGTCCTATTATGGCACTCTGCTTTTAATTTCAAATCTAACTGTAAAAAAAAAAAAAAAGTCGTACGTCTTTTTCCCCGAAAGATAAAATTCGCACATTGCCTCTGTTGCGGCAGGGTGATATTTATGCGTTTTGCGACCCATGGGGCAGGATGACATTAACTAGAATTTCACCATATAAGAGTCATAGGGTCCAACCAATTCGGTTTTCATTAAATGATTAAACGTCGGCTTAAAATTACACGTCTTGTTTATCCATGCATCTGAACATATTTCCACCTAATTAAGTTAGAAGTAGTAGTCAGTTGAGTTTTTCCCCCACCTCAAGCTATCTCTCGGTCGACAGAGAAACTAAAACAATAATAGTCAGAATCCACTATAAAGGTAAACAACACGTGTTAAGCTACATGCTACTACACAAACTCCTGTTTTTTTTCTTGTACGAAAGAGCAGGTGCTAACCAGAGGTACTGAGGTGTGAGACTTATTTTGCAATTGAAGTCCCTGTGTGCTTTGCTTCTTACTGTGAATTCCAGTCGCCTGTATCTAGAAAATGGGTCATTCGCTCTCTCTCAAGTTACTGAGATATTTGTAGACGAGAGAGCTACCAACCTTCGCAAGCCTTAGCACAATTAGAAAGCCATTATTTTAACTACACATTCTTTTGTTCTTGTCGACAGTGATCCTGTTGGATTCAAAGGCACAGCAAACAGAGCTTGAATGGATATCCTCTCCTCCAAGCGGGGTAAGTAGCAGGCTCGGTAACTTCATTTGTAACAGCAACAAACATGACTGCTAATATAATTCTCTAAAACAATACTTACCTCTGGTGAATTTACTTTTAAAATAACCGCTGTGGTTCGTAAGTGATTGAATTGCTCTAGAATTTATTTTTAGGATAACAGAAGCCAAAATGACAATTGAATTGAGCGGTCATAACCCAAAAGATGTATTATCTCTGAACCCTGAATCAGTTGAATGCAATACGACTGACTTTGTGTTGAACGTAAGTGTTTTGATTAGAGAAGAGGCCTTTGAACAAGATGTTTATTCGTGCCAATTAAAGTAAATAACAATAGCGTTCCCAGACTGCTCAAATGTGTCACATTTGTAATCTGGAGTTGTCTCGATGTAGACTTCCATTTAGGATCCAAGGCCTTGGTCTCTAATCCTTTTCCAGGGAAAAATGTAACATTTTCTTTGTTAATAAAAAGACAGATCAGTTTTATGTATTTTGCTGCATTTACTGCTGCTAGACATGGGATCAAACCTACTGCAAAAAAAGTACAGAAATAGCGCAAGGTGATTTTTTCTTAAGAAGATTATGCTTTTGTTCACATTTTGTTCTGTTGATTTAAATAATCTTTATGGATTAAGTTTCAGTTTCTATCAGCCCTGGTACATTTTCTAGCTCATTTGAACTTTTAACCATAGGCTGCTGTTTGGTTACTGGTGTAGATTTTAGTATTTTGAACAATAGAAATACAATCTAAAAACACTTTTCTAATCATTAGTAAGCAAATTGAAGGACTACCATTAGCCATGTTTGTTCAGTTTAGCATCTGCTCATTGAATGATGATAATGATGTACAAATTCAGTCAACAAGCTTACTTTTTCCAATGGCAAAGGTTACCCAAACACAGTGCAAAATAATTCACTTTCACATAATATTTCCTTTTTAAAGTAGTACATAAAGTCAACCAGCTACTGCAGTTATGACACTTTTTCATCTTACGATATGTTTGCTACGGACATGCTATAACAGATTCCTCAGAGAATGAGGTAACCCACAGATTTTCATAAAACATGTTGAGACGTTTAAAAAAAAAAAGAAAGAAAGAAAAGTGAAGCAAAGACCAGAAGACTAATATGGTTGTTTTTGGCTCTCACAGTGGGAAGAGATCAGTGGATTGGATGAGAACTACACCCCCATTCGCACTTACCAGGTTTGCCAAGTCATGGAACCCAATCAGAATAACTGGCTTCGGACTAACTGGATTGAAAAGGGGGATGCCCAGAGGATCTTTGTGGAACTGAAGTTCACCTTGAGGGATTGTAACAGCCTGCCCGGAGTGGTGGGCTCATGCAAAGAAACGTTCAACTTGTATTACCAGGAAACCGATTCGGAGGTGGGCAGGAATATACGTGAGAGCCAGTATGTGAAAATTGACACTATTGCTGCGGATGAAAGTTTCACCCAGGGGGACCTGGGAGAGAGAAAGATGAAGTTGAATACCGAAGTGCGTATAATTGGGCCGTTGTCACGGCGAGGTTTCTACCTGGCTTTCCAGGATGTAGGAGCCTGCATTGCTCTGGTCTCTGTCAAGGTTTATTACAAGAAATGTTGGTCGATTATTGAAAATTTGGCCACCTTCCCGGACACGGTGACGGGGTCAGAGTTCTCCTCTTTGGTCGAGGTGGAGGGCACGTGCGTCAGCGACGCAGAGGAGGAGGCCGATAACTCACCCAAAATGCACTGCAGCGCAGAAGGGGAATGGCTGGTGCCCATTGGGAAATGTATATGTAAAGCTGGATTTCATCAGAAAGGAGATGCATGTGAACGTGAGTACAGGCATGCTAGCTGTTCTATTTTCACCATATTCACTATTATTCATGCAAAGCCTCACAAACACAACAGAAACAGGCATTACAACTCTATAAAACTAGTTTAAAATGACATTGATTATATTTGTGTATTTTGATATGATTATAACATGCTCATGTTAATTGTGTTGTTATAATTTTGTGTGTTCTGAGCACTTGAAGACTCATTTACAGCAGAAAGTCAACAGTTTAGCGGAATGTCTAGACATTGCTTTTAGGTGTGCTCCATTTCCAAGACAATTATTCAAAAGACAGTTTAGGCAATACTTAAAAAGTGTTTTGGGTGTAAACAATAAAATTCGATAACATGAAGACAAAAAGCGAATATCATGACCAGAAAATAAAAAAAAAAAAAAAAACAGCAAAGAAACATTCTTGAAAAAAGCTCTAATTGGAATATCCTTGTTAATTATTTGATTACCAGGCTTTTAATTTATAGCTGTGCTTGTGTTGAAACTGGGATTAAATGATAACTCGCACTTGAGTCCAGATCAGTGTTTTCCTCTACAGCCACCCCCCCCCCCACCTTCTTCTGGCTACTGGCCAAAGCAATCACTCGTGGAAAATACACAGGTCTGGAGAAGATCCAGCCAATCACACGCCAGCCCTCTGCCCTCTCACAAACGACCCTGACAGAGAGGGAAAACAAATGGTCGCCGGCGTTATGGCACGCAGGCCGCAGGATATTTATGAAGGACCCTAACAGGAAATGCAATTACAGTCACCGTGGATACCCACTTGGTATCATCTCATTCGCTGATTTGTAGAGACCAGCTGTGCCTGCAATTAGAATTAAGATACTTTTAGGTCATGCTGACGGTATAAAGCGTTATTTTTGGTTGCCACCTGACTCGCGAGATAAAAAAAAATCATGGCAGATTGAAAGGAAACCACTTAGATTGGGTGGTGAAACTACCTACGCTCTTTTGGTGTAGCCTTTTGTAATGTATAAATTCATCCAGTCTTTTGAGGTCCAGTAATAATTTGGTGAATGTTTCTCTGTAAAATTTGTGGTACGCATAGCTTTTAAGCCACACACGGGTCCACGTCATTAAGTTACTGTGTGAAGAGTGCTTCGGGAGGCAGTTACATTATCCAAAGCTCAAAATAAGCCACCTATTCACTGTCACGGAAACACGTCAAGAGGGGATTTTATGGCTGAAAGCCATTTCAAAAGACAAGCCATGATAGAAGTGAAAAGTTGAAGGATGCTTTTTAGTCATTTAGGTTACACAGTCCACATTCAGTACAATAATGGTACATATTTTGGAGCTGTACTTTTTTGGGTACATTTAAATGAATTTCGAAATGGTTTTGTTTTTGTTTTTTGGGGGGGGGTGCAATGTTGGAGCAGGCACAATGTATTGAAGATTTGCCATATATATATATAAACAGTGACTGAAGCCATAAAAGACATTGTATTTTATGTAATGTCAAAAGCTGTAATGGAAATGGCTGTTTTAGCAGTAAGTTGTCTGTTGAGTGGTATGGTTTCTGTCAGGAACACACACACACACACACACACACACACACAAAACGTGTTATGCCTGGTCCTTGTTCTTCCTCTGGCATTGTCAGTTTATGAGTTTTGTTCTCGTACTGGCATGACTGGCCAGAATATTACAGGAGTAGTTAATCTAAACAAAATGAGAATCAAACCGCACTATCAGCAGTTTTCTCTCTCTCGCTCTCCTGATATTAAACTGCCCTCTCAGTCTTTCCCTAGAGCAAATCAAACTGGAAATCCAACGTTTTTTTTTCTTTTTTTTTCTGTCCTCTGTCTTGAAGAACAGTGCTGCACTGTGTCCTAATATGCAGGTCTATAAGAGACAGGGATCTTTTAATATACAGCTGGGATATGAGTGTACAGTATGGGTTATAGTCCACTCCTATACACACTCCTCTGAGTTACACTGTAGGCTATGGCTCTTTTCACAGTTCTGCTTCACTCTGCAATATTCGTACTCTCTCTCTTTGTCTTTCTTTCTTTTTTTTTCTGTGTTCTTGTCTCTTTCTGTCTACTGTACACACACACACACACACACACACGCACGCACACACATACACGTACTCAAACAAGTGTAAGGCTCTCTACACCACATGCAAAATTCAGCAGTACGGTATGGGGTTGGGGGGTGGGGGGATCTAGTAGGTGAGTTGAATTGTCAGTCACGTCAGCTGAGACACCTCCTCGGGGTGTGTGTGTGTGTGTATGTGTGTGTGTGTGTGTATGTGTGTGTGTATGTGCAAACCTCCTCCAAAATGAGTGTTTTGATCTACTCATTCATCACCAGCCTCTAGAAGGGGATTGCCCCCCCCCCCCCTCCACATTTTTCACCCTCTCATTCCTTAACTCTTTGTGCAGCGGTTTGCCTGACTCAGTGGCGCTCTCTCTCTGTCTTTCTCTCTCTCTCCCTCTTTCTGTTTCTCCCTCTCTGGCCAGTCCAGAGCCAATGCTAAGGGAATCAGTGTCATTAGGGGGCTGAAAAAGGGCATTTGAACTCTCCTGCAGCATGCCCCTGGGTGTATTTGCATAGAGCTGCGTCTTGTAAAAATAGCGCTCATTTATCCGCGACTCCTGTTTAGCAGGAGCTACTTCCAGAAAGCGAACCGTTTAAGAAGAAAGAAAAAGAACTCTTGTGGACAGACATTGGCGTCTTTGTTTTTTTTTGTTTTTTCTCCCCCCCCCTCCCGGAGTTCTTGCACAATCTTGGGAATGCCAGTTGTTTCATTTTAACACGTCGCATAATAGCATCTTGACAGAGTGAACGCCCGAGAAAAAACGGACGGTCGGCCCAGTCTCCCGAGTGCATTAGGCCCACAGCTTTTTTTAGAGAGTGTAAAAGATAAACCAGGAATAATCCTTTGCTGCTAGCGCTACGTGCTAACGAGTGAATTAGCGTGTGGCACTAGCATCCGGCAGGCACCGTCACCATCCATCTTCTAAGTGTCAGAGAGTTGGACAGAAGTTGGTCTGAGCGTGATGGATGAGAGAAGACCCAGAGGGAGGGCCTTGAGCTGACGGGTTCAGCCACAAAAGCCAAGGTAACAACAGCAGCAGGCAGCTCCACTCTGCCTACTGACAGAGCCATGCGAGGCCACGCTTTGCATTTCAAATGACGTTAGAGTCAGGGGGTCCTGATGTGTTGTGATGCTAGACTGATTGATAAGGTGCGAATGTTCTGCTCCCTCCAAAAATGGCCATCCATTACCAACTGTAAGTAAGCTTCATTACTCTAATGGGGGGGCGATGTCGGGGTGGAGGGAGGGGGGTTACCCCGCTGTCCCCCGGGGCTCGCCACTGGATTTAAACCTGTCCTGATTGGACTAATCTGTTGATGGATGGTGGTGCTGTTCTCTGGCATGACAGAGGTCATTGAATACCAGCATTTTCGACTCAATCTAGGGTTTTTTTTCCTGTGTTTTGTGTGAGCTAGGGAGGTAGCTTGCTTTGTGGGACTCACAGATGTGTCTTTATGGTCTCAGTGTATCAATGCAAACAGGGCTTGACGGACAGCTCTCAGCTCTTGTTATTGATCTCTTTTAGCTATCGATGTATACAAATGTTTGTTTAGTCACAGCTTAGACAAAGTACTGCCGGGTTTGGTTTTCCAGCTCCACGAGGAATTGCGGCTCGGGTTTAAAGAAGATACAATATTTGTTTTCATTTAGGAGACATAGTGATTTAGTCAATATGTTATCCTCAATATCTACGGAAAAGTAAACAGTAAATGGTTTCAAGACATTCCATGGTCTACCCACACAAGCTCAGTTCTTGTTTTTCTCTCTATGTAATTACAGAACCCTGTTTTAAACAAGAGCAAAAGCTTGGAAAGATGTGTCGTTTTTTTTTTTTTTTGTCATGAAGGGGGGAACCTCCCTCTCTCTCTCTCTCTCTCTCCCTCCTGCTGTGTCTTTGAGGGAGGGGGAGGCTGCGAGGTTATGTAATAAGTTATTGATTTTCTTCTTAGAAGGAGATTGAAGTGCTGAGGCACCTTCTCTTTGCTTCCCAGAGGAGACGCACTGACAGCCCATCCCTCCCAACACGTTCAGGAGGTGTTAAGACCCTCCAACCTGGACACATATCACTTTCGCCTGGCCTACAGCCCTGGGCGGCACTGCACTGAACTCGACAACACACACACACATACACAAACACACACACACACACACACACACAAACACACACTTATCCTCATATTGCCTTCTCCTGTCCCAGCACATCACTACAGACAGACAGCGGCAAGCAATTACCGAAAAAGACGTGTGTGCCAAGGTTTGGCTAGTTAAAGACAGAGAGAGAGAGAGAGAAAGAGAGAGAGAGAGAGAGAGAGAGACAGAAGAGGAGTTTACAGAAAAAAAAGAAGGGATTGATGGAGATGTCCGGACGTGTTACTCCGAGTGAAGATGAGGGCCCGGCCACTGGCTGCGAGGAGGCTTTTGTGGAGAAGGTGAAAGGGAGGGGGGGGGGGGGCACGGGGGGTCACTCCTCAGCCAGGCAAAGGTCAACTGCCGCCACCATCCATCTTCCTCCATGGCAGTTGCTTGTCAGCTCGGCTGCTTGGGTTACTAAGCAGAACGGGCATGTCTCCATTGTCCACTGCTCACACTGTTTGCAATCATGTGAAAATGAAGTTAATATTCAGTGACCTCACGCATGGCCAGCGGGCGACCCCGGTGACACGACCCCAGCGATGCCACGCCACGCGAAATGGCAAAGGTCCCTTCTTCTTCTTTTTTTTTTTTTTCAGATTAGCTCAAATAAGCGATTTTATTTCAGTTTTCTCATCTCATCTCTCTTTCTGTTTGCGCTGGAGGGGATAAAGCGTGTTTACTAAAACATTTTCCACTAATGAGAAAAGAAAATACTGCTGCCTCTGATTGTGTAAGGAGACGATCTCCTCTTTCACGCTCAGAAAATGATGAATGTCTTTTGAATGATCTCCACTCTTTTTGAAATATCCACACGTGATTCGCTTTAATAGGAGAATAAAACGCTTTGTTTGTGTTTGGAAATCCGCACATAATAGAGAGAAAGAAGTTATTCTCTGTCGCAGATGGTGGCGCATCACTAGTTTTTGTGTCTTGAAACCCACTTGTATGATCATTTTTGCGTTAGGAACTGTTTGTATTTATATAAACATGTGTTAGTCTTGCTTCAAAGCTTTGTGTGCACTGTTGAACAAAAAACCTCATTACTTCAGCCAAACAGTGACTGACATTATGTATTTAGAGGATAATTTATTTGGAGTTTACATTTGTTTTAATGAGCTACTTACAGTGCCTTATCCTTTTTTAATTTTTAGAAAAAACATTTTTTTTTTTGCAAGGATTAAGGAACCTGGACTTAATGAAACAAACAGAATACGACTCGAATGAAGACATTCTGCAGTCAGTGTTCAGGCATTAGGCTAAAGCTAATGAACATTTTCTAAATGGAATTAAAAGTAATAACATATCTTATGAAGATGTAGCATTTGTGTTTTAATATTGGGCGTTTATACGCCGCTTTCGTTCTTCAGGAGTTTCCCCTCAGACGGGCTATTTTGTTTTCGTATCCCTGGGAACGTTGCGTTTTTTGTTTCTTTTTTTTTCTTTCCTTTTTTTTTTTCCTTTCAGAAGTCGTGGTGTATATTTACGGGTGAAGACCACTGGATCCAGCATTAAAACGAATAGCTTGTTTATTATAGCTTTCTAAATCACAGTCTGAACCTTTTCAAGGCCCTTTTGTACTCTCTGAAGGAAAGAGCTTTGCTTGACTGTCCTAATGAGAAACAGAGGAAATGCTTCTTTTTCCCATAATAAGGGATTTAACAGAGCAAACGCATCACACAGAGGAACACTACCTACTTTATAGGCCAGCACTGACTTTGTCTCTTTGCCAGGTTATTACTAAATCGAATTCTAAGTAAATTCATTGTGCTCCAGAAAGATCAATAAAGGCAAAAAGTAATGTTCTCCACTCGAGAAATACTGCCCCCCCCCCCCCCCCCTTAAGATAATTTGATGTCTCCAAATAAGCAGGGACCCAGAGTAAATGCAAATGCTCTCGGCAGACACAGGAAGGTAGTTTGTCTAACTACCTGATTATTACAATCTATAAATGCATAATTAGCATTTATTTAAATTGGGCACTCTTGAAAGGAACCGGGAGATTTGATTTAGTGTCCAATCGATAGCTCTCTGAGCCCCATGTGGCAACTTGGCTTTTCTCTTCAACTGTGTGCGAGCACAGAGAAAGAGAGAGAGCGAGAGAGAGAGAGACTGTGTGTGTGTGTGTGTGTGTGTGTGTGTGTGTGTGCGTGTGTGTGAATGTTTGTGTGTTTACAGGCTATGGCGATGAAGAAGAGCACAGAGAGAAAGAGCACTTGGTTTGTTTGATGCTGTACTCTCGTGCTGCAGTTGTTATGAAGTCATGCGGTCCGGCGGTTGGGGGGCTAGCGCAGTTTTTGTGATAATGCTAACTTGCTGACTGGGGTGGTTTTCAGCACTGATTAGTTGTGGTGGTCAGGGGGCCTGGGTCTGGCCAGACCTCTGGGCTTCTCTTTCTTTTATCTCTCCAAAAAAAAAAAGAAAAAAAAAGCTGATTCCCCTTTCTACCATTATGCCTTTCATCAGAATGTCTCTCAGTCCTCAGCTTACCACATCCACTATTTAAGGTAGTGACTTCGCTTTAAACTTTAGGCCCTTTCTCCCACAACCACACACACACACACACACACACACACACACAAGACCTCCGTCTTGCCTGTTAAATGTGCTAAACGAGAGACGGTTAAGCAGGAGCGTTTTGTGCGTCAGGGAGAATTCATTTAGAAAAGCTAACACAGTAATGATAAATGAAAGCGTTGAAGACTTCTCTTCCAGAGGAGAACCCACGTATATTTTTCTGCGCGTGGTTGAGACAAGGCCCGATCTCTTCTCAAGCAGAACGAGCGTTATAAATTATGTATCCCGTAATTGATTTAATGTTAAAATGTCCTTTGTTTTTTATTTGCGAATCTTGGCTATAAATCAAGCTATCCTTTAGAGAGAGTGTGCTGCAGGTACACAGTCTTTCTGCATAGTCTACTTTTTCATCTGACAGCAAACAGCGACACGAGTTTAAATGCCAGTGTACATTTAACCGTGCTCTCTTTTCTGCTTCTGAAAGATTTCAAATGACTATTATTATTTTTAATCAAAACACACACACACACACACACACACACACACACACACACAAATAAAAATAGACAGACTGTTACTGAACATTTGGGTGGCCAAGCGTAGACAAAACCAATCTGTTTAGTTTCAGGACACTATTTAACTGTAATCGCATTACTGTTGGTGGCGTTTGACACATGACTCATGTGAAAAGAGTTTCAGAGATTCTTTCTTGGCAGCAGGGTTGTCCACCTCCAGCCAACACAAATGGGACTGTCAGGATGCGATCCATTCAGTAGTAATTGCACAGATATTATGTTGCCAAGCTGTGTGTTTGGGTTAAAAATGAGTTAAAGCAGACACATTTTAGC
The DNA here is from genome assembly GCF_902362185.1 of Chanos chanos. Lineage (NCBI taxonomy): Eukaryota > Metazoa > Chordata > Actinopteri > Gonorynchiformes > Chanidae > Chanos > Chanos chanos. The sequence goes on from NC_044502.1 coordinate 12,405,347, forward strand.
TGGACCGCATCATCATGTCGGCCATTTGCCTTGTCAATCATTAATCAATCAAAAGGGCTGTTGTTTAGCTGTCAGTCTGCTCATTTTTGTTTTTGTTTTTTTTTTATATAAAACTTTACAAAAAAAAGTATGTTTTTCAGTGTGACTTAATTTTGTGTGAGTTTGTTAAGGCTCTTTGACTTTAAAATAGTCTTGTCTCTCTAGAACTTTCTCAGGGTGTGGTGGGGCATTCAGAGGGCAGGCTGATGTGTCTGTTAGCATGAAATAAGGGAATGCTAATCGTCTCTTTGTTTCGGAGGGAAAAGCTACTTATCTGCTCTCAGCACAGGTAGTACAAATGAATAGGCTCTGTGTGTGTGTGTGTGTGTGTGTGTGTGTGTGTGTCTGAAGGGAATATAGCTCTAATCCAGGCTGTTCCATTTCCAGCAATGTGTGGGCTTTTCCGTATGAATTAAAACTAAGCACTATCATGTTGTTTGTCATCATTTAATCTGCCAGTTTTTAAAGTCATCTGATTGTAGTATCTTTTTTTTTGATGAGATTTTGTGAATCTACCGTAGCCCAAGTCTGGGAGTAGGCGTTTTGAAAAGTACCAGTATGGAAGCGTCAGGAATTGAAACTTTATCCCTTGTGCTAGGATTTCCTGCTGGGCTTTAGTGCTTCACCCTGCTTTGTTTGCTCTGCCACTGTTTCCAGGGCTTGCCTAGACACCTCCACTCTACAGGGCATATATTCAAATGTTTGGAGGTGAAAGGCTGGTTGTTCTGTTTTTGACTTTATGGATGCTTAATCTTTTTTTTTTTTTTGAAGGCTGATTCACACAAGGAGGCTAAAACCAGCTAGCACCTGTCGCTTTGATCAGTGTTTAGCAGAGAGATTTTACGTGCATGTTCAGTGGTATTGTAAAGGACCAGTTAAAGGAGAATCATGAAAAATATGTTGAGAAACATAATATAGTTTTCATTCTGAACGAAGCGAGACAGTAGTACGCGTAGCGGATGAACGTAGTCATGGTAATCATCTATAATCATTACTTTGATGGAGATTAAGATTGCTTGCTTGTCATGGACAGTCGCAGTGATTCTCAGTAGAGTTAAATGGTGAAAAAAGAGTGAATCTCTGTAAACTTTATAAACAAACTCTTGCCAGACAACAAAATACAGAGGTGAAAACAAACAGACACGAAGGAGACATCAGTGAGTGTTCAGGAGGAGGGGAAAAAAAAAAAAACCCAGAATAAAACAAAGAAGAGAAACGGTCCATGTCTGTGTTTGAGCTTTAGCGAGGCTGTGTTTAGAGTCGGTATGTATAAAGACGATTCCCTATCGCCGGTGCAGACGGCGGCAGAATTGGAGAATGTTTAGGGAAGGCACGAGCGATTTGAAATAAGAAAATAAACTGTTTCCTTTATCGTATTTGACCCATTCCATCTGGCATCCATCAGCAGCAGGGCCTGCGTGTGTTTGAGTCCTGTCGTCCGGTCTCTCACTCTCTCGCTCTCCTTTATCACTCTAATGGCTTGCTATCTCCATCCTCCGCTCCCGCCGTCCACGTCCATTCCAAGCATCGCCTCCACATCCATCCCCTCACGACGCGGCCGGATTTAACGCCGAATCAGACCGGACGGGAGAGGAGAGGGGGGGAGGGCAAAGACCTGACAGCCTGCATCACCGGCAGCCATGGTGACGGCCTTCAGAAGTGTGTGTGTGTGTGTGTGTGTGTGTGTGAGTGTGTGTGTTTCAGCTCAGCTCTTGCCTTATCCCTAGCTCAGTGCTTTGGAGTCAAGTGGCCATCCTTATTAGAGGCCACGCTAAACTGAGCAGAGACAGATGTTGGAAACGTTATACTGACTTTGGCCCGCCCTCTCCCACATTTCCCCTGTATCTCTGATCGCCGATAAAGATCACACTGATTACCTGTGAGACTAAATCCAGTGGAGCAGAGTTTCTTTCCGAGTTTTACAGACTATAAGTAAAATTGAACTCGTGGCACTACTGCATGTACCATCAATGCTTTTCAGGGGGCTAACTTGTGAAACCATAGCTGTCAATCGAAGGCCTAGATTAACCAGTGCCAGGAAAAAAAAAAAAAAGAACATTTGAATTACCAGCCTCTCACGCTAAGACATGAGAAATAATTATCATCCGTTATGGTCACAGGAAACGATATGTCAGACTCTCACAAAATGTCACCCCCAACTGTGCATCTCATCCATCCTCTTCTCTCTTGTTTTTTTTTTTTTTCCTCCCTTCACTGTCCCTTTCACAGATTGGCATTCAGTCACTAAACATTGCAAGCTCTTGGAGCCTATTCAAGAATGTTAAGAAGCTATACACAAAAGAAAAGAGGAGGGGGAGGGAAAAAGAGAGAGAGAGAGAGAGAGAAAAAAATAAACCAGTATCTTTAAACCAATAGAGTATTTTATTTCTGGCGCATGTGCCTACGCCAGATAACGGCTCTTTGTTTTTACCGGGTGCCCTCAATACGTGGATTGTGATTGAGACGTTCCCAGCCCTGGGAGCCGAGCAGCATTCTTTACTGGTCTGTGCGGCGTTCCAGCTCTATCAGAGCTGTGTACGGAGAGAAAGGGGAAAAAAAAATGAAAAAAACGCTGACCGAGGACCGTTTTTCCCCTTTTCGCTTAATGCGAATGTGTGGAGGGTAAATTACAGACGCTGGCTCCTCTCGCCTTCTTAGGAGGATCGGAGGGACGTCAGACGGTTTTAATCTCTCCTTCTGTCTTTCCGTTTAACCTCGACGCGGCTCTGTAAGGACCGGCTAATTTCTTTGTGTCGTAAATGAGTCTGCTGTTCCCGGCGGTACTTCTCTCTCACGGCCCATGTCAACAAGCACATCCCATTTACTTTCTTTTGTACTACTGGCAGCCTAAACAGAGCTGGTTTTCAACCGAGCCTCTCTTTTAACTTTGCAAGTACTTAGCTAAGAGTTTTTTTTTGTGTGTGTGTGTGTGTGTGTTGGAGTTCTTTTTTTTTTTTTTTTCCTTTAAACGTTGGCTATCTCTTGCTGTTTTAAGAAGACAGATATTTCTTTCAAGGCTTGTCATTAGTTCTGGGCAAAAAGTGGGCAATTAAGCCAAAGTGTTGTTCCAGTGTCTGACTCTCACACACGGTATGTGTCATGTTCTCACGGATTCTGTGGCAGACGGGGTGATGTAAAACTAAAGTAGTCATGATTACTCAACTAACACACAGTCAACTATAAAATGACACATACAGGGATAATTGCTCAACACCCCCGACCTCCACATTAAGAAACAAAACGAAAACGCAGAAAAGAAAAAAAAAAAGTACATCCACTTTTACCTTATCGATATCGATTCATTATGAACAACATAAACTTTTTTTTCCCCTTTATGTTAGCAATGCTAACATGTTAGCCAGGCTCTGGGCAAGGGCTAGCGGTACAGGAGCCGGGAAACGCAGAGCCAGAATGGCTGTGATTGTTCATGTCACTCTCAGTAAATCTGAAGCGAAGAAGGCAAACTCACAAACGTCTCAGTCTTGTCACACTACCGCCGGGTTTCAAGCCTAATTTGCTGCCTGGTTGCTTGTGTAAACATCTCAGGATAGCCGGGGCCACTCAGACACATCGATAAACACAGTCTGATCACTAAAACATAAAAATAAACAGCGCGGTGGAGGAAGCATGAAGTCAGAAGTGCTTGCTTTAGAAGAGGACTCCTGTTTTGGGTGACTGGGCGACAACACTAATCTTAGCATGTTTGCGAGAGAGCAGCATGTGCCACGCGGTTGAATTTTAAGCCCACGGAGTCAGTTGGGATTCTCTGTCCATACAGGAGATCAGACTCTCAAAGACAAACTGACACACTGCTTTACCCTCATGGGTAGTTTTTTTTTTTTTTTTTTGTTTCTTATTAGCACTCAATGGTGGATACACATCATAGCACCGAATCTGCTCTATTCATCACCCTATAAGGCACAGCTCTGTGCCCTAAAAAGTAAACGTATCCTGCTTTCAATTACAATTACACGGCCTCGCACGTAAAGAAATACCCGAGATAAAATCATGCAGCCCACATTTTTCTTTTTTAAGGTTTTTTTTTTCGTGGCTCGGTCTGAGAAAGGGCTGGTTCCTGGCAGCCGGGGTGCAGTGAGGTAAATAGGCAGCGACAGGTTTTTCATGTAACTGGAACAGGGGATACCTCGTCCCATAGGCTCTTCATCCCACGCTGAAGGTGTTAAAATGAGCCGAGCTGGAGGCCTGTACTCTCCCCCTTTTTTGGCTTTTCACAGAACACTGCCAGAATGTGCTGAACCCCTGTAAAAAAAAAAAAAAAAAAAAAAAAAAAAGAGAGCGAGAGAAAAGATGGAACTTAGAAATCGGAAATGATTGACTCAGGCTAGGGGTGTGTGTGTGTGAGAGAGTGTGTGTGTATGTGTGTGGATTGGGGGGGGGGGGGGGGGGGCGGAAATCTATACCCATATCCCATAATAATCGTTAAAATTCACTCACGGACGCTGGCAGAGGTTGGGGCTCCACGCGGATTTAAGTATGAATCACATGGGGCAGATTCTGTCTCAAGCTAAAGTGGGATTTCCACAAACAGCTGGGCCGCGGATTAACTCGCTCTAAAGTGTCAAGACCAAACGGCAAGACCTAAAATGGAATTTTCTCTCAGCTGAGCGAAGGCTGAGGAAATCTGGACAATTATTACCACTTCTGAGCTACTTTGTATAACTTCTTATGTCCTAAATATCACATCCTTAGATTTGTCATTATTTCAAAATAAAGGAAATTAGAAAAAAAAAAAAAAAAGCCGCTCTATACTTGAAGGTCATCTGTGGTGTGACCTTTTTCGATTTTACACAACAGGAAATTGACATAATTTGTTAATACCTAGCCCACAAATTAGATTCACCTGAACTGTAGCTGCCTGTTTTTTTTTAGTGCCATAGAGCAAATTAAAAAACAATGGACTAGGAATAATTAAAATTCCTGTGGATACACATCATTGTGATCTTTCATTTGTAATATCGTCCATATGCCCAAATGAAATAAATTCAGTGTGTAAATGACTCATTGTCATTGGAACGTGTTAAAGCGGTTTTCGCTCGGCGCCTGCGGCTACGTGCCCTTAATTTCTCTCACTGTCTTTGATACCTGGCAACATTCTGGCTGTCCTTTTTTTTCCACCAGTAAAGGTGAAACGCTGAAATAATCCATTTAAGTTTTTTTTAACCTTGGCAGTGTTCTAGTGCTATGCGATGGGTCTGCTCAGGACATCTCATACCGTTAGGTTGCAGCGGGCCTCTCGGAAAAACTCATCTGTATTTACTGATGGATCAATGTTCGCACTCCAAAAGTAAACATACGCCAGCTTGTCTCCTGTAGAAGCGGCGTGTGTACGTGTGTGTGTGTGTGTGTGTGTGTGTCTGTGTCTGTGTGTTTGTGTGTGTGTGAGTGTATGCGTGTGTGTGTGTGTGTGTGTGTGTGTGTGTGTGTGTGTGTCTGTGTGTGTGTGTGTGTGTGTGTGAGTGTGAGTGTATGTGTGTGTGTGTGTGTGCGTGTGTTTGCAGCTGTATTCTAAGTGGGTTTGTTAAGTAGGCTTGTGATGCCTGAGGGCCAGTTTGATCCAAAACACCAGCTGTTCCAAGATGTGAACACAGCCGCAACGCTATGGTTTATCATGCCCTTCTTTTTTTTTATGTGAACTCAAGTGTGAACAAGCTGGAATGCTCCTCTTGCTCTCTCCCTCTCTCTTCCCCACCTTTCTGCTCTTTTATCAGTCTTCGTACGTTTGATTTATGTCGCGTTGACAATCATCCACTGTATTACCAAGGGAATGAGGAAGATTAATAGGCGACATTACATCAGCGTAAAGCTAATTCTTTCACTCTCTCTCTTTCTCTCTCTCTGGGAGCAGCGTGCGGTCGTGGGTTCTACAAGTCTTCGTCTCAGGACCTGCAGTGTTCCCGGTGTCCGGCTCACAGTTATAATGACCGGGAGGGATCATGGCGCTGTGACTGTGAGGACGGTTACTACAGAGCGCTGTCTGACCCGCCCTCAGTCGCTTGCACCAGTGAGTATCATTACTGTATCATTACTATAGCAACTCAGGGTGAACCCAAAGGAAACCCCTCACATTAACTCACTCATAGTCCTCTTTTTATTCTCTCTCTCTCTCTCCCTTTTTCTCTGCCCCTCCCTTTTACTCTGTCTCTCTCTATTTGTCTCTCTCTCTGTCTCTTGCTCTCTCTCTCTCTCTGTCTCTTGCTCTCTCTCTCTCTGAGTCATTTTCTCTCTCTTTCTGTCTCTCTACTGCTCTCTTTGTCTTTGTTTGTGTATCCCTCACACACACACACACACAATCACAAGCACATACACACAAACACACTCGTGCATAAAGACGTAGCCCAGACTACCCTTCTGAGAATACCCATTCTGGTCTTCCCAGAAGTCCAGATTTTTTTCTCCTTCCTCTCCAGAGGCAGACACGTGCTCAGCCTCCTAATGCGTCTGAGCGTCCCAATAATCACTCACACGAGCTGGGATAGGGTTGCCTCCCCCCCCGCCCTCCCTCTCTTATACTGGTAGCTAATGATCAGAGCAGCAATTTACTGTTTCCCGTCCAAGATATGGCAAATGCAGTCAGCTGCAGGTCCGTGCATGCATTGGGCTAGACCAATGTGGCAATTCTGTTTAGAGGCATTGATGACTTGTTTGTTCAGGGAATGAGATCTGTTTTGGAGGGTGGAGTTCATTTAGTCCTAAATCTGCTCCAAAACAGATTCGGCAAGGCCTTGGGGGGGGGTATCGTCTCCTTTGCTCCAAAGACAGAGAAGTAGAAAGAGGGAGCGAGACAAAGAGAGAGAAGGAGAGAGAGAGAGAGAGAGGATGTGGGGACAGTGAAATTAGACTTAAGCCGAGAGGGGGTGTAGTAAAGGGTGGTGCAAGGACTCCGATAATAAGGTAAAGCAATCCCTCTGTGACAGGCTGATTTATCATTCGCACATTACACCAGCATTCTCTCTTTCACTCTCCCTCCCTCTCTCTCTCTCTCTCTCTCTCTCTCTCTCTGTCTCCCCCCCTCTCTCTCCCTCTCCCTCTGTCTCTCTCATTCTCCTCTCTAAATACATTTTCTTGATCTTCTCTCATTCCGTGACTGTATCAGCGACGAAACACACTGTAAGCAGTTTTGCCTAATTGTTGCCTGGCGCTCTCCAATCAGGAGCCGGTGAGAAGACAGAGGCCCCCATGTTCAGCATGTGGCCGCTCAGACTGGTAGCGTGAATGACGGATCCATTAGTCTCTGCACCGGGGCTGAGCTGTGGTTACCTCTGTCTGAGGCCTGAAAATATTCTCTTTACTTCTTCACAATTGCCTCTTGTGTCGTCCAGAGAGTCAAACATACACGCAAGAGAACAATGAAAAATCAGCCTCCCCCCCCCCCCCCCCACCCCCCTTGCTTTTCACACACAGTAAAATCTGTTCTGAAGAAACAGTTTGAATGATATTTCACATGGAAAGTTAAAAACTTGAATAATCCACAGTTAACGTTGGTAATAGGAATCCCAAATGTATTTTGGCAATAGCAGTAATCGTATAATGAGATAAATCTGTACCAAACTTAAACAAACAAACAAACAAACACACATAAGATAGGAAATACTGTACTGAGGGTCTGTAAATTGCCTCTTCTCTTGAAGTTCTGTTTCCCTTCTCCTGTTAGCTAAGCTTTATAGAGGACTGTTACCTTAATTATCTCTGGATTAAGTTATTGTGTCTGTCTGAATTGTCTTGGATGTTTTTTTTTTTTTGTGTGGGATTTAGTGCATCGTGTAGCTGAATGGTAATTGGAGGCGAATTTACATTTCTTGAATAAACAGTGTGATTGACAGATTTTTAAATGAACGTGTGTAAACCTACAGAACCTCAAGCCCAAGACAAACAGAGAGACACATCTCTTCAGAACGTGGATTAGGAGAGATTTTAATGAAATTCAGACGGTAGAAAGAGTGGAGGGGGGAAAAAAAAAAAAGAAAAGATTAAGATGTAGCGCCGATATGCACGGAGAGTTTTTGTCACCGTGGAGCGATATAAGGCCGGAAAGCTGGTCGAAAATATCTTTTGTTGTCGTGTATTTTGGCATGCCGCCAGATAATCCCGTCTGTGTGACACACATTCCGACCGGGCTCATGCAGACCTGGAAGCTGCTGAGATATATGGGACTTGACTGGGAGATTTTTTTTTTTTTTTTCTTGGTAGCTGGGGAAAAGACGGGAGTCGTTGACAGGTTTGGGAGTCAACATCAATCACGCGACAGCTGTGAGAAGCGTTGGCGCTAGCGGGGTCTGAAAAGGGTAGTTGAGACCAGCCCCTCATTCTCTCTCACTGCAACCCCCACCCCCCCACCCCCCCTTCAAATTCACTACCTCAAGTCGACATCTCGCATGAGAGACTCCACCCCATTAACAGTTGCTAGGACAGACTGAAAGCTTAGCAAGAAGCAGAGGTTGAGACAGAGAGAGAGAGAGAGAGCGAGACCCTCTCTTTCTTTCCTCCTCATTTCCTTCATCCTCTCTGTACCAGAAGTGCACAATGTGGGCGCAGGGTCAGAGGTCACCAAACATGTTTGTAGATTAAGGATTACTGCCTGGGTTACTTAAGTCCCACTCCCCAGGAGTCCCCAAGTGCCTCCAAACCTCCAATTTACGACTTGATTCCTTAGAGTTGGGATAGGGCTGAGTCAGTCACCCAAGAGCATTCTTAGAGCAGATAAAACCTGAATTCCTTCGCTAAGCCTCGACTCAAGGCAGTCCTTAGATTCCAGTCAGAGCCAGACTAAATGCGGTGAGGTATCCTAATGAACGCTGTACCTCTGGGTAACAGCTAGACTCGCTGCAACAGTGCATCTGTGTGTGCTGAACACGTCAAATATCCCGTGTCACTGGCCGTCTCTTCAATACCGCGCTGGTCATGATACCTAGTCTGAAAAGAGCCGGAATGAGGGGGCATACCGGAGTCAGGGGACTGGGCTTTTTTTGTTGAATAGAGAGTGAATGGGGAATCTGTTAAAGGCGCGGAGCTGGGCACAGAGTGTGAATGTCAGAGGGCCTTACTCATCGGCAGCATCATGGGCTCGTCCCCACGTCCGCGTCTGCACAGTGAGCTGTGAGGAGAGACATGCAGAGGAGGTGACAGGACACACACACACACACACACATACGGCTTAGATGTAGAAACTGTGTGATTGAGACATCTCAGCCTGTGAGGGCTATGGACGACTAATCCTGGAAATGAAGCATCAGTAGGAGGAGGTGTGAGGGAGGGAACATAAAAAGATAAGAGAGTGAGCAAGAAAGAGAGAGAGAGAGCGAGAGAGAGAGAAGAGAGAGAATGTAAGCCAGGTAGGGCATGCTGAGCTTTAAGAAGATTCCTTAAAGAAAGAACAAGCACCACACAGGAAACAGTAGAGACAGGAAGTCTTGATAAAGAAACTGGGGCCTGTAGTTTTTTTTTTTTTTTTACACTCAGGGATTGTTCTGTTTGTTAATTTATGCATGTTCTGTTAATAGATCAAGCTTCTGGCTCTGTGCTTGCTAACATCAGCGACATAATTTTTCAGAGTTATTAAAGAGGATTTCTAAGTGCTTTTCACTTGCTGATTTGGATTAAATCAGATCAAAGTCACATGAACGGGAAGGACGAAGCCCAGATAGCTTCTTTAGTGGTGATATGGTGAATCTGTGTTGTGGAAACGGTTCTCTGGCCCTCTCTTGATAATTATTTAAAGCTAAACGCTCCCTTGATCTTTGCCACTCCAAACACAAATGAAAGTGGCCTGGGTGAATGCTGAATTACGATGATCATCAAATGTAACCATGGAAATGCAAGACAAACAGATCCCCGAGGGTTGTGTGTGTGTGTGCACGGTATGTGTCTGCAAGTGTGTGTGTGTGCGTGCGTGTGTGTGTGTGCCCGTGTCCATAAGGGAAACCCAATGGAAAGGAGTGTATTATTAGCATCAGTAGCTGACATTGTGTGCTTGAGGGCAACAGACATTTTCCTCCACTTCACCTGTCACAGGTGGCCCTTTCATCTCTCGAGCATTGCCTCTCTCTCCCTCAACCACAATGAATATGGAAGACCGTGTCTCGCCCATTAGTCCTAATGGGTACAATAAGAAAAAGGCCTTTAAGTGCCACATTAGGCATTCAGATCATTGTAATGTTTTTTTTTTCCGCGTCTCTCATGCATATGTATCATCTGTTTTGTAAGTATAAGTGTCAAATCTTGTGGCCTGAGCATTTTATACCGCAGCTCTGCAAACCCGAAAGGGAAAAAGTGACGGCGAAAACAGACAAGTCGGCCCCCTTCGCATTGTTAGGTGTAAATTGAAGGTTTCCAAAAAAAAAAAGCCAAACTCGTAAATCATCAATCCGACCGCCGAACGATGTTATTTTAGAGGGTTATTAAGCAAGCACCCTGATTGTTATACTTGCATCTGGGTAGTAAAAAGCCAAGCCTGGCAGCTACAGACTGCCGAAAAAGCCAACAGTAAATCCGAGCTTTATGAGATGAGTTAGATCCTCTGATATTGCTTTGGCTGAGAGGAGACGACAATTTGTTTTCCTCCGCGGTTGTGCGTCTTCATGACCTGGGTGGTTACTGTTGCCCAGGCGTCATTCTATACCGCCGTCATGACCAGGCAGTAACTCAACGCTAATCGAACACATAAATCCCTGATCGGACTCCTACTCTCAGAGTAACCCTGTTTGTCAAAAACATAAAGTTTTAGCGGTCCCCTCACTGCTATTTATTACGTAGGAAAGTTATCACCCAGAAGACTTGTAATTAATTTTTTTCAGTAGGAGGAGAAAACAGTAAAAAAAACCAAAAAAAACAACCTTAACTTTTGACTTTTATGCCTCTTCCATTTACCTCAGAAAACATGGGCCTCGAGGTTTTTACTGTGTCATTCCCCCGTCTGAGTCGACCTTGGCAGTTGCTCACCTGCCATCTCGTCGACTGCGTTTCTGCCTATCTGGGTTACCGTGCGACCGCGTGTCAGGATTTTGCCGGAGAGCAGAAGTTGGCACGTCCCATGGCGTAGTTAGAGGAAGTGTAAATCCAGTTTCTTTAGCGTTAGCCCATCACTCTTCTCACGAAGCATCGTTTACTCAACCCCGATTTTTTTTTTGTCTGTTTCGCTCTCTCTCTCTCTCCACCAGGGCCTCCGTCAGCGCCGCAGAACCTCGTCTACAACATCAACCAGACGACCGTCAGCTTGGAGTGGAGCCCGCCGGCGGACACCGGGGGACGCAATGACGTCACCTACCGGATTATGTGCCGCCGCTGTAGCTGGGAGCCGGAAGAATGCGTTCCATGCGGTGGGAACGTTGGCTACACCCCCGCTCAGGCTGGATTAGTGGACACCTACGTCACCATCACAGACCTGCTGGCACACGCCAACTACACGTTCGAGGTTGAGGCGGTGAACGGGGTGTCGGACCTCAGCCGAACTCAGCGTCTGTTCGCTGCGGTCAGCATCGCCACCAGTCAAGCAGGTAAGAGTGCTGGGCTTTAAATAAAACTTTCTTTGTTATTTGAATCCAAGAGTCGCTCTCTTGGCAGAGTGAAGCTACTCTCTCTCTCTCTCTCTCCCCCGATATCTTTATTAAGTGATTTTTCTTTCATTCTATTTTTATGAAAATTATTATGTAATATGCTGGTGTGCCCTGGAAAGCAGATAATTGAGATAAGCAGATCATTTGCGAGTATTGAATGGTTTCATTGATTGTTTTGGTGTGTCTGGCTTGTGCAGAAGGTGTGTTGTGAGAGACTGTTCATTTCAGATGCATGTGTGTGTGCGCTGCTGTTCTGCATCTGTCCCCTGGATATTTTGACATGGATATTTTGTGGCTGCAGTTTTATTGTGACTGACAATTTGCAGTTGAATGTTGTTGTACGCAGCAATTAGCAGCACGCTGTAGCGTGTCACGCTAGTGATGTTTTGGAAAGCTTTCATTTTTTCAAGGAAAGGACAAAAAAGCAGTTTTTTTCTTTCAGTATCTAGTTTAGGAATCTACACTCTCTAAGTTTTTGCAAGGTGTTTTTCTCAGAGCATGAAGTGAGACTGGTTCACACAGTAATCTGAGAAATTAAACGAGTGCCAAATGATTATAGTTGTGCTGAACTAAGGGTTGCAAACACTATTAGCAAGACAAGCTGTACTGGCTGTTGTAGCCATGAGAAACAGTGCGTATCGCTCTCTCTTTCTCTCCCTCTCCCCCTTCTCTCTCTCTCTCTTCCTCTCGCTCTCTCTCGCGCTCTCTCTCCCTCGCTTTCTCTCTCTTTCTCTCTCTCGGGAGTTCTGCATTATTCAAAGGCTCTATCTCAGGCTACCAGACTCTTGCAAAGGCCATATTACACCTTTATTTAATGAACTGTTTTTATGGATCCACCAAACCAGTTTTCTCTTTCACGGTCAAGCATCCATGAAATACAATTTGCCTTAAAGAGCATACTAACTATAGTCATTAACAGAGGTCTAGACTTCTGTGATAGCTCTGCTGCTTTGAATGGTAACCTGCTTTTTGCTCTCTGCTAATGGAGGCCATTTTATCAGTCCCTCAGTACTGAAGAAATATCAGCCGGCAGAGTTAGCCGGTGGTCGGTGAAAACCCCAAACCCTTATCCCCTCGCGCTGGCAGATAGCAAAATGTATTTGACTTGACTTTTCACTTTTATTTTGGATACGGAACGTCCGCCAGAGGACTCGGATACGGTCTCGCGACCGCGCTCGTCCATTCTGGGAGAGGTGGCACGGAGGCAGAGGCAAAAAAAAAAAAAAAGGAAAAGAAAAGAGAGATAATTGCAGGCAGGCTGTGGGGTGAACGTAGGATGATGTATGTCGGGTGACAGGAGCGGTGACAGAGACACACGCCGGAAAAGGGGCTGAAGCAAGTTCAGCAAGGACACAAGGACGTATCTAAAGGTCGAGAGGGAAGGGAAAAAAAAAGATCACCCCCCCGCTATCTCGACGACGCAAAGCCCTCGCACAATTATGCATGGCGGGTTGACAACAGACAATTACTGCCCCAACCCTTGGCAATATTCAGCCATTAGTTATTGTCAGATAGAGAAAATGTATTAGCAGAGCCTTCGTTAGTGAAGAGGCAGAAGTTTTCCCCTCAGTGTAGTTACATTTAACCTAAAGAAAATCGAGTATATCTTTTTTGTTGTCACAAGCACAAGTATTTGCCTGATATGCTTCTGCTGTCTTCGCTGTCATTTTAATTGATTTTGAGCTCAGATCAATTTAAAAATACACCTGTAGTGATAAAATAACATTCCCAAATACAGAGGCTTACTGTTATCTGGAAGCTATGCAGGGGCTAGTACAATGGGTCCTCTGTTGGCTAGATGTAGAAGATTTTAACCCTGTTCAACCATGCAATTCTTCAGTCACTGAAGCTTCACGGTGTCGGTTGTATCTTCGGGCAACGGGAGAACGCTTCGCTGCTCCAGAATGACGGAATGGGGGTGATTCCTAAAACAATGGCCCTTGTGCTGGCCGGGGGAAGATGCAACAGTCACCTCCTCCTCAGCGCTGACAGCTGAGTTAAAGAGCTTCCTTTTTAACACACTCGTTCAGCTGCATTGATTAACCTTTCCCTAAACTGCAGGCATAGCTCTCATGCTGCAGGAGAGGTAAAAATGGGAGAGACATACTGTCTGCCGGTCTGTCTGTCTGCCGGTCTGTCTGTCTGCCCGTCTCTCTGTCTCTCTCTCTCTCTTGCTGTCTCTCTCTAACTGCTTCCCTCTAACACAGCCAATCTCTCTATTTTGCTATTTTGGTTTTAGTCTCTCTCCTTCACTCTTTTATACTCTCTCTCTCCCTCAGTCCATCCAACATACACACATACAGTAAACACACACGTGCACACACACACGTGCACACACACACACACACACACACGCACAGTCAAATACACGCTCTTTCTCTCTCTCTCTTTTTTTTTACCCTCTTTTTCTCTCTTTGTCTCTCTGTCTCTGCCATCTTCTCTCTGCATGTTAATCAGTCTGTACTCTATAGAGGAGGAGCGGGGATGTGCCGTGCGTGAATGCAGATGGCGATGCATCTGATGAGGAATTCACACGTCCTCTAATTATCCGCCTGCCAGTATCTGGGGTTCAGACAGGAGCCAGCGAGAAGGTGCTGAAGACTCATTGTTCTCCCCAAAACCTAATTACTTCTCAGCGTTGTCTTAAAAAAAAAAAAAAAAGATTTTAAACAGCTAGTGTTTTTTCGTCCGCCACTTTTATCATCGTGTTTTTTTCTTTCTTTCTTTCTTCCTTTTTTCCTCTTTTTTTCTTTTTTTCCTTTTTGTTTATCACACCTAACATCCCTCTAGATGATTGTTAATGATAATCCTGCCATATTTCTTTTCTCTCTCTCTCTCTCTCTCTCTCTCTCTCTCTCTTTTCTTTTCTCGTTTTCCTTTTCTTTTTTTTCCTTTTTCCCTTTTCCTCTGGAGGACATAACGTGTGGGGAAGTGAGATGGAGTGCATTTCAATCAGAGCTCTATTGTCATTTGACAACTCTACAAAGCACCCCTCCTAGGTCTCCACTGTTTGGACTCTCGTGCTGCTCTCCCTGGCAAACACGACCCTTTGTTCTAGCCCATGCTCGTAGGTGGGATTCGCTTACAGAACAACCATTAATATTTATTCAAGCCAGTACTCTCATATCAGAGCCAGAGAACTCACTGTGGAGAACAGTCAAGTCCCCAGGGTTGAAAACTGGCCAAAGTCAAAAAAAAAAAAAAAAAAACGTCTCCAAAACATCTCAATGCGCGGCAAAAGAAACTCAACATCCGATCAGAGAATGCCGTGTAGTCGTTAACAGCGAGCGGTGCGTAAGCAGCTTTCAAAAGCAAAAAGAGGCACAGGAAACTGTGGAAATTGATTTTAATGCTAACCGAACATGTCAGATAAATGCAAGGTACAGGTTACCCACCGATAAAAGATTACCTCATGTCGCAAACCGTGTTTTAGCAGCGTAGAAAAAAAAAAACACACCAGAGTTCAAGCATTTGGCGATCGAACGTCACCAACCTGGTGTCTTATGTAAGTTTGATATTTGAGTCCAGAAAAGCTGTTTGGTGCTATTAGTAACCAGTGTTTATCATTAGGAAATTCATCTAATGGTTGTTTACCCAGGCTGATTGCTATTAGTCTATGGGTTTGTTTTTGTTTGTCCTGTGTCAAGAGATTTGCAGATTATTGCACATGTAAATAAGCAAAATAATTAATCTGTTTCTCTCCCTTTTGCTCTGTTTTCAGTCAGTTTTTCTCAGCAAGCTGGAGAATAGCCATAACCTTGCATATACCTAAAAAGAATTGTAAACACTACTCAAAACTTGCAATGGAAAGTGCTCATTCTCAGCGTTACAGCTTCCGGTAGTGAAAATTGTGCCTTAGTATACACAATCGTATGAATAGCATATTACTTTGATCTCCAAAGCCTCTCTAAACCAAGCTGTGTGTGAGAAAGCCAGTCGTGTTTAGAATACACTCCTCTCAGCGAAAGCGGTCCGACCAGTGTCAACTAGCCAGGGCTCCTTTTCTCCGTCAGGCCCTTTTTTGGGGGGTGTAGTTTGTTTTTTTTTCCCTTCAGCACCACTCCTAGGGATTTGTTTAAGAAAAAAATTGTTCTATTCTGATACCAACACACCTGACTCAACTTGTCTTGCTAATTACCAAGCCCTGTGTTTGCTGAATCAGGTTAGCTAATTTAGGATTTTTTAAAGGGGGGGGGGGGGGGTTGCAGTTGTTTGAGTACCTGGGACTTACTGTGAAAAACTTCAAAAAGAGGATTGCTGTTTTTTTTTTCTTTTTTTTTTTTTTCCTAAGAAAGACTTGAGCTTAATAAATACTTTATCTCCCAGCAGTGACTGAACGTGTGAGAATCGTTCTGGCCCTTAAGATCCATTCTCATGTCCCAGCATGCAAGACAATAAGTTCAAGTCTCTTCCAGTAATTATTATTGCTACTTTATCAACATTTAATCACTTCAATTCATTAGTTAAAAAGAAAGACTTTTGGGAGCAATAAACCTATTGACTGATATCTTTAACGTTCTAATCTGTCTCCGAGTCGTTAAAAAAGCATGGATTGATTGATTCCAAGAACTCCCTGTTGACCAGTACCAGACTGGGTAATTCTTTGCGTTAAGCACATCTTCTTCTTCACTGTGTTTTGCATGTGGTTTTTACAGTACCTTGGTGACCCCTCCCTCCCTCCCTCCCTCCCTCCTTCTGTCCCTCTCTCCATTCCGCGACTGGGCATGCACTCGTTTGAAGAGAGCTGGAGCAAGCAGTGTGATTCAACAGCTGCAATAAAGCGGCGGTGGTCTCGCAAGGCTACGCCTCACGCTACTTAACCTGTTAGCTTTTTCTAAGAATGCCTCCTGATTTGTCTGTCACCCAATCCGTCACCAATGAATAATTTTCATGGAAGGTGCACTTTAATTACTTTCCCATTTAAATGGCATTATCGTGGCCTATCTAGGTAATTAATCTCACCGAGTATCCTGTTTCAGCCTTTTATTGCTGGCAGACGAGACCCCCTAAATCCCCCAGAATCCTCTCTGCTTGAGTGAGCGCTTGCTCTCTGTGGTCACTGTTTCTCTTTTAGCTTCTCGTGGTCTCTGTCTTAGTTAGTGGACAGGCAGAAAGACAGACAGACAGTCATGCATATGGACACACACAAACACACACACACACACACACACACACGCAAATCAGTGGAAATACACTGTGGGCTGTGTAAAAATGGACTGAATTTTGTTAGAAAACATACTGTTTAGCTAACTATTAAGTCTGTGACATTTATAACAACGCTGATGTTAATAAGAATGATAAGCTGACTGTTTATTTTTTCATTTTGTCAAACCCTCGACATCTCTTTCTCTTTCTGTACCTCTGCCTTGTTGTGTTTGTATTTTTCCTGATAATTTATTATTAATGAATGTCGTGAAGTCATGAGGCATATCATTAATTGGTGTAGTGATAGAGAACACACTCTTGAAAGCTGTAAGTCTTCTGATTATGATGTTGCACTGAGTCAGGAGCGTAGCAGAGTTAAAAGGCTACACGAACTCACCCACAGTTTTATCAGTTTCATCTTCCTCTTCATATTTCTCCCCCACAGAAGACAAGACAAAGACGTGTTCAATTATTTAAATTCTCACAAAGCTACAACAAAGTTACAGGCCAAGTCCCTCTTCTTTCTTTCTTTTTGGTCGAATCCATTGTTTTCTTGCCACCAAGGAGAAAAAAAATGAACATGGATAGCTGTGAAGAATTAATATGGAGTACTCTAAAGAGAGAATTTCTGTTTCTTTTCTTTTTTTTGTCCCCATTTGACTTTTAGTAGACTCTTAATATGAAGGATCTTGAACATGTCAGATGAATGTCCTTACATGAGTAGGGTATATGTCAGAGGGAGAAAAAAAAAAAACTGAAAGCCTTTTTATAATGTTCGTTTGAACGTCTGTAGATGCGTATTAATGAGCGTGCGTGAGTGACAGGCTCTAATTGAAGTCGTCAGTCTGGGGTAATTTTCAGCGAGGCGAAGGGTGAGCCGAGATCAGTCCGACCTGAGAACAATGAGGCGGCGACGGGAATATATTTAGCACCTGATAAAATCAGCCTCTTGCCGCACAGACGCCTCTGTTTCTGTGATTCACGATCCCTTGTCATAAAGCTATGATTGTTTACCCCGTTCAAGCTTTTTTACGGGGGTTTTTATTCAGCTGCTTGGCTTTTGAACGGGTATTTTTGTGTCGATTCTGAATGGGTCATGTTGATGACTGTTGCCCGTCTCCGCTCTGTAAAGCGTCTGAATGGAGTAAAATGACACTAATTGTTTAGGCTTGATGAAAAGGACGTGCGTAGCCTACACCTTTGATTACTTTTGGCTTCAGTATAAATGTCTTTTTGTGTATATATGACAAGTTCTTTTGGGAAGAGTTGTTTTTCTTTTTTTTCGACCATTTGAAGCGTGTGGGAAAGAGAACAGTGTTAGGTGTGGAGTGCTAGGCTTTCCTTTTCGACTGTTTTGCTGCGATTGAATCCCACATAATACAGATGTTTTCTTTTACTTTCTCTCTCCCTCTCTCTCTCTCACACACACACACACGCACACGCACACACTATAGTCACACAGTAAGAGTTACACCTGTGACACTGGCTGATAAAGAACACATGCGTTAGAACCGCCCATTTTGGGGCTAAAGGCTAAGAATACAGAGCGCATTGGAAGTAAAGTGTTTCATTTCCTGCTGAGGAAAGAAGGAAAGTCTGGCAATAAGGTCCTTAGTGTGATGCATGTCATAGGAGCACCTGCTAGTGACTCAGTTAACACGAATATACCCACCAGCCCCCAAGAGTGCTCTCTGGGCCTTGACAAGTGGCACGTTAAGAGGAATGAAGTGTGTGTGTGTGTGTGTGTGTCTGTGTGTGTGTGTGTGTTTTAAGCCTGACTGTTTTTCCCAGTGTGACAGGTAGAAATCTGTCTGACACACACGAGCAGACTGCCGTGTCGTTGCGGGTGCAGGGGCCGGTTTTGATATCTCTTTGCAGTTTATTTGAGCTTGTCACTATAACTCCAGAAGAGCGTGTTGTGCATTTACACTGAGGCAAATGTGTTTTTACAGGACACCACACAACAATTTCCTACACCACCTTTCTGCCGCAGGGAACGTTTCTGAAAGCCCAAAAAGACTAAGGAAGTTAGAGCAACTGTCACTTAGTTTTTAATAATTGTTATTTGTCTGTTTTGGAGGTTTGCCAGTGTTTATTAGTAAAATAAGAGGAAATTACGGAAGAAAGTTGGGGTTTTTTTTTCATTTTTCATTGTCTCATCAGCGTGCCTCCCTCCCGCAGAGAGGAGAAGTAATTATGTCTTCAACCCGCCGATTCACTTCCCTGCCTCGTTCTGTTCATCAGCTATAGAAATTATCATACGTTTGAGGCATACAAGGTCTCTCTCAAAAAGAAAAAGAGGAAAAAAGAAACTTCTGAAAGGGAATGGGCTACTTTGAGAATAGCAGTCGGAACGCCGTGGAAAGCCGCGCCTGTGTGCAATCGTTAGCGACATTTTGACCCTTGTAGCAGTGGCGTTCCAGCCTCACGGTCCAACCTAAACTTGGTTTCATCTCCCACACCTGCTAGTTCTCCTCAGCTGTGTGTGAGTGTGTGTGTGTGTGTGTGTGTGTGTGTGTGTGACACCCAGATGCCTTTCACTAACACAGCACCAATGGTGCCTTTTTATCAAAGCAGAGGGAATATATGACGACCATCTGGTACCTAGCTTTTAATGATTTGGTATGAAACAACAGTAAAAAAGATTACAGCACACATGGAAAGAGTGAGAGAATGTACTCTGGAGCAGATGGGACACACAGCTGGTCCGAGACATGTCAGAAGAAACAGAGAGGATGCTGGGATAGGGAAGAATGGCTGAGGGTTTTTTTTAAATGTCATTGACTGTCATACAGACAATTTGTTAATGTGGGCATTGGTGAAGGGTAAATTTGAGGTTCTGGGCCTTTGATCCTTTACCTATTTGGCAAATTTGTAACCAGAATGATCTTTTAAAGAATTTTCTCTTGGTTTTAATGTTTTCATCCCTTCAAGTCACTTGTTCTCGTAGTTAAATTGTATGTTTACTGCTGTGTGCACATCAGCGAAACTATTTTTTCAGGCAGAGAAGTTTTCGAAAACGGTGCAGTAACTCAACTTGGAAAAAAGACATAGCTTACTGATACTTAAGTTACCAAGCCAATGCCAAAATTCGGACAAATATCAGTACCGCTACCGAGACTAAATCATTCATCATCATCATCATCATCATCATCAAGCAGTAGGAACGCCCACAGACACGCGTGGAAAAGTGTGAGAAAAGCAACACATGAAAAGGGTGTATGGTTGTGCCACTGAAGTGATAGCGACACCAAACTCTACAGTCGCCCAAAAGAAACGTGGATATGTTTGATACGGCCAAGTGCTCAATGACCTGCTGATTTAGGCCCTAGGTTGCTCTGACCTTTAAGCAGATATTAACAGACATTACTGGTCTGTCACCGTGTCCGTAAATTTTGACCACTGCTTGCACACAGAGTCTATGCATAAAAATATGTTAGAGCTCTACATTTCCTACAGTTCCTCAAATTTGAAATCAGTATTGTGTCAGGATCCCTTTTTTACTTGAAGGCTATATGCTAGTGATGGACATAGAAGTTGTTTATTTCACTTTGATCTATGTGTATACTTATTTTTGTCACGGTACTGCAGTGGTACTGCAATTGGGAAGCTGCTCAATAAAAAATGGGTTGTATTTTGATATTAGTGAACGCCAATACAAATGCCAATGCTTTACATTCAAGTTTACTTCAGTGACGGTTGGTTGACTACTTGAGGGTTACGTAGCACTGTTTTAAAAAAGCTGCTGTCATGGTCAGTACTTCGGTCTTTCTTATTTTATTACTGTTTTATCCTTTACATTATTGTACCCCAATGGAAGCCCAATATAGTTTACTATAATATTGAAGGATAAATCTGCTGTTCAGTGTTAACTGTTATAAATATTTGAAGGGTACATACCATAGTATGCTCGTAGCTCTAGTTTTTATTTGTTAATGTTTTGGGGGGTTTTTTTGTTTGTTTTGTTTTTTTATTTTAGTAAAACTGTGTTTGCTGAACAGGATTTCTGATTTTGCTGTGGTATCAATTCAGGTATCGAGAATTGTGAAATTTCTACTGGTATTGGTGTTGACTATCATTTTCTGATATCACATCATCATTTATTCTCTCAAGTTTTTGGCATTCACTTCACATTTTTAGTCCACACAACAGGGGATTTTTCACTTCTGACAGCTGGGTAGAAACAAACATGGAGTAGACACTATGTACCAATCTCTCATTTTTCATTTAGGGAGGGAGAGAGAGAGAGAGAGACTGTTTGACCTGACGTCAGACAAAACAGAAAGTGCTGTCTCTGCTTTTCTTTGTCTCTCTGCTGACCTTTCTTCATCCTCTGTGAAAAAGATTGCAAGGATCTCAGAAGGCCCCACTCAGGAGAAGCTCCACTCTGAATACACCTTCACACTGTACATTTCTCCTGTCCTCAAGTCAAATCACTCCTGATTTTCAGTTGGATTCATCCCACGATATTCCCTGATGAAGCCTGGTCCCTGCTGTTTAAACCATGAGTAATTTCTCGTTTTGAGACTGAATTTGATTTTAATAAAACTCAAGTCCTCGGAGATGGATTCAGTTGAATTCCACTCAAATAATCTCTCTGCTTTACCCCTCCTGAGAAGTATAGCAGCGAGCTGCCAAAAACATTGTCACATTAAGTGCTGCTTCTGGACTCATATAATTTGGCAATGCGTTTGCTTCTCCCAGACTGAGAGTAGTGTAAGTACCATAAAGATTCAGAGTCAGAACCTCTTAGTGAGGGGAGTTCTCACGGAGACACTGCTTAATGAAGCACAAGACACATAACAGGTCTCTTTACTCTAATAAAATATGACCAGTACAGTAAAATAATGCAGCCGCACAGCACTTGGCTCTAAGCTTACTAACTACTAAAAGTATTTTCCCGATCCTCGGCTTTCAAAAAATATTAGTTTTACAACTGTTTAATCAGTACATAAGAGCATTATGGCAAATGGAAGATTCCAGTACTCGGTTAGAGGAGTCAGAGACATTGTTTACTTTAGTAAAAGATGCACTAATGGCCAAACATTGTAACAGCATTGATGTCTTCTGTCACCAGCAGCAGGTGTGAGGACGAGCGACCTGAAGAATCTCCAATGTTGTTTTTTTTTTTTTGTCACCTTGTTACCTTGAGCATAGAGAAGGTGGCTCAATTTGAACTGTGTGAAAGTTCTCACATTTGCATGATAATAAGACAACATCCTCCAATTAACTGGTGACAAAGTGGATTTGGATTTCTTAAGAAAGCACAGGCAGAGACACAAAGACAGGCGAAAGGCCCTGTCTGTCATTGTGTTCTGGGTAATTGGGATGGGCCCTGGGAAGAAGCTGAAACACCCTGAAAGCAAACAGCAGTACAGCCCTCCCACTTAGAGTTAAGCCTTTCCCCCAACATCCAACATGGATAAATCACCAATTACTGTACCCCCGAGCTCCCTTATAATCCCCCCTCCTCCTCTTCCCCCCCATAATGACAGGAAACCAACCAATGGCATCTGCTTAGTGATTATCAATGATCCCCCCGCCCCCCCCCCCCCCCCCCCACGACTACAGTGCAAATTTAGGTGGTTTGGTTACCTGTATTGTGTCTGTTGTCGAGGGAATGTGCTGTGGGTGTAAAAGTTGGTCTTTGGTTGAGCTCCATTGATGGTGGTCCATGTTACCTTTCTCTCTCTCTCTCTGAAAACACATTGTTCCTGGCTAAAATGGGGAGTCGACTACGGCTGCTGGCTGGACCCATAGTGAGGGATTAAGGCAATTCAGTCCAATAAACAAAGGACAGGCTGGGGCAGCTCTTTTAATTGTACTGTTTGATTAATGGCGGTTGTGTTAGGCTGGGTATTTTGAGAGACAACACAATTAAAAGTGATTCAAGGCACTGACTGCTGATTAGTTTCATGTGGAGGCAGAGAGTTTTGCCTGACCAGAAATGGGGTGTTTTGATATCTAAGTTACTCGGTCTGTTTTCGACTCATAATAAAGAGGAGATTCTCGAACAAGGCTTCTTTTTTTTAAGACCTGTACCTGTCTTCTCTTTGAAAAATGGAGAAAGGCAAAGAGAAAAAAAAAAAAACAACCAGGGTTAGAAAATTTAAGTTAAGCAGAATTGGGGTTTTTGTATCTGGCTGTGCTCCAGACTTTAATCAACCCTCTGACTTCAAAGGCACTGTCAGACCTTCTATTTTCTCCCCTCACATCTCAATACGTTCCACTCACCCTCTTTCTCTGCCTCTCACAGAGAGAGACAGAGAGAGAGAGAGAGAGAGAGTGGGAGGGGGTGAGAAAGAGAGTGACGGGAGGAGAAAAGAGAGAAAGAGAGAGAGAGATTCATCAGGCGAAGCCGGCATGATTTTATTTGAACATTCTGTGTGTTTGTCATTTGAAGGAACTGGCAGGAACTTCACTGTAGAGTCATGAAGAAGCAGTTCCCTTTGATCCTAAATTAGAAAACATTATCCATTTAATGGAGCGATTTCATAAAACTACCCTCGATAATTACTTAATGACAAAAGGTATGCTACCTAAGATTTATAGCCAGACAATTTGCGTGCTTCTCTGGAGCCCCCTCCCAATCAAACTCAATCAGTGTAATTCATGAAGGTCTGGCCTTAATGTCAGAGCGTGTTTTAGATGGGAGTGCTTTTGCTTATTACTTGCATTGCTCTTGGGTCAGACCATTTCTGTCTTTAATTTTTTTTTTCATCTTCTTCGTTTCAAGTGTCTGATGATATCTCACGAGAGTGGATCCAAACATCAAAGATTAACCTCAGTGCTCCCAACTACAGAGTGTAAACTGTAAATGAGGCGTTATCTGGGCTAATGTCAGTGATGATGGCTAAATGAATGCTTTTTAACATCTTGGCTAACAATGACTGCTGTTTACACGTTAAAAGACAGTTATTATGTAGTCATTATAATATGCATACTATTCGGAACTGAAGGAAACCAGTTTTGCAATGCTGTTACAAAAAACGTCTTCATATGTAGACCGTCACCATCATGGATGTGGTATTATAACTAGCCAGAAATAAGAAAAAAAAAAAACAAATCCATACAAAAGCCAAACAAAACTGGTTCTGTCATGCTGACTTCACTAAACAGATTCAGTCGGCCCTGTTGAGAGATAAGCTTCTCTGAAATTATAGTTGAGGAGAGGTAAGATCAAAAGGGTTTAACCACAGCGAAGTCAAGTTGAGCATATCAAAACAACAGAAGCCGAGGAGGTGGCCACATTCATTCGGAATATACCTCCGACTTTCCTACGGGCATCAAGATCAGAGGTCAGCTTAGCCAAGCCTGGTACAGCTTAACCGGGCCCTCCAGCTGCGAGATGTATATATGATTTCTATTTTTCCAAGGCATTATTGTTATTCTCATTTCATAAAACAACGGTAAAAAGGATTAAGGGGGCAGCTAGCCTGCGGTATGCAGCTAGTTTCCACTTTTATCTGGAAACCATTTGCAGTGATGGTGGACAGCTCTGAGGCAAAGTAAATCTAAGTGACTTTGCTTTCTGATACTGAGCAAATGCTTCTATGGCAGCGAGTGTGAAGGAGGGTGAGTAGGTTGGGGTGGGGAGAGGTCGGGGGGGGGGACGAAACACTCCTGGGTCTCTGCAAGTCCTTTTGTTGACTGGTTTGAGGTTCTTTGGTTTTTGTGTTTGGTTTGGCTACCTGAAAAAGAGATCTTTGTTTTAGCGGCTAGTCAATCACTCAGCACCAGTGAGGTTCAGCCATTGAAACGGACGAGTCAATCCGGGGAGGAGAGGACAGAACGCTCCCTCTCTCCTCTCCTTCTCCTCTCGTTTGACGAGGGAAAGAATCGGCTCTTTCTCACACGGTTTTTGTTCTCTTCTGTCCTGGATTAGGTGGGACAATGCCAGCAAGTTCGAGCAATACAAACACCTCTTCCATGGTCCTAGACAATATATCACCACCACCATCATCATCATCGTTGTCGTCATTATTATCATCAACACAAGTTGAATCATAACAGCTTGTTATTGGCTGACAGGACGAGAGAGGACTAACCACTGAAATATCCTCAGATATGATCCTATCTAACCATGTAGGGAAATCCCATAGTCGGTGAATCATTGGCTGTCTGCTTGAACACCATCCCACCATTAATCACAATCAGACAGTGTTTCCATAAGTTAATAAAACAGCGCTATGGTCATTTTAGCTTGGTGGGCCTTCATTTTTAAGATTTGCGACAACTCTCTCTCTCTCACGTTATTTTTTAACAAAATAGACTAGCAACTGCATGACAGATTGTTTTATATCCTGCTACATATGAATATATTTTTTAGACCTGACACATTGTTGGAAGTAAAACCGGTTTAAACAAGGTGAAACTCGGTCTAGGGGAGCTCCTCAAGAAAATGGGCGTGTCTCGTGTTGTGTTGTCTGGTCGTTTTATTTTGACGTCTCTCTCTCTCTTTCAAAAGAAGACGTCAAGTTCACATAAGACAGATGAATGATAGGGTTGCTCACCGACAATGACAGATACAGCAAAACAAACGCGCACAGCCGCTGTGTGACTAACAGAGAAAACCTTTCACAACAGTCACTAGCGCAGAAGCAGAACCAGGAGCAGTCCTCCCCAGTGAGTGGTTGCTCTTTCCGGAACGTCTGGGCTAGGGTTAGTCATCTCGACTGCCGGGAGTGGTGCTAACATGCATTTGATTACTCGTCGCTTTGGAGTTCTGTGGGCGTTTTGCCGCTGTCCCTCATCACAGAACACGCTAACGCGCTCTTTTTCTCTCGCTGTGTAAAAACGCAACTGAAGCGCTACTGTTTCCATATGGATAGGCGCACAATTGTCACGCAGGAATGAGTTATGTTCGCCGACACGCCTACTCCAAGTTCTCCACTTGTGAGTAAGGTCGTTAGCTCATCAACGCGAGGCTTTATGGTCTAGACATGTTAAAGGAGACCTGTGCTTTCTTTACAGCTGAGGTGGAGTAGGAAGTGGAATTAGAAGGGGTTTAAGGCCAGGTGTTTTCTCACGACAGGTTATTTGTTGGATTTTTACGTGAGGTTTCGCTCTAAAGCAGGAGAGTGAGCGCGCATGTGTTGGTGTAGATATTGTGATTGGTGTGCTAAAAGTCACCAAGGCTGATTACAAGCAGTCATTAAAAAAACAACCAGGGCAGAGCCGCAGGAGAAATGAGCTTGGCCGCGGTAATAAAGGAAATAGCATTTTCTTTGTTTGGCTTTTTTGGCCTGCGTCTGAGCTGTTTTTCATTTGGTATTTTGTCTGGCCTCAACTAGAATTCAAGTATTTGTTCAATAGACTCTGCTTTCCCTTCCTCTCATCTAATCTCTCTCTCTCTCTCTCTCTCTCTCTCTCTCTCTTGCTCTTTGAAGCCAATTTTGTTACCGAGGAGCGTGTCCACACAGTTGCAGATGTGTCTGTAGCTCTCATGTTGATTGAAGAGTGCCAGCCAAATGAAACATCATACTCCATTTGAGTCTCACATAGGTCACATACACAGGAACACAGAGGCTAGCTGCTCTCTCAACAAATCTCTCTCTCTCTTTCTGTACATTCTCCTCTCATACTTGGAGTTTCTCATGTCAGGAGATGGGGGTTGGTGAACTGGACACTAATTCTTCTTGCAAAACTGCGGTCACAGTCAACAAGCAATTACAGACAGAGACACACACACACACACACAGACACACACACACACACAGTTGAGTGTGCTTAGTTTTGGTGGAGTTATTTTTCTTGTTTGGGAGTAGTGGTTACATTTCTAATCTTGTTTTTTGGGGGGGGCGGGGGGGGGGGGGCATTAGTGCCTTGGTGCGGACAGTCTTTGGCTACGGTCCGGCAGTAATCAGTCGAAGGCGTCCAAGCGGGTTGTTCTCGGCTAAACTGCCGCTACGGCTGGATATGATTTGGCTGCTATGGATGACATCCAAGCCTGTGATTAAAGAGTGGATGAGGCTTTATTGATGTGATCATCTCCGTAATGACAGATGTATTTCTATAATAAATGCCTGTTTACATGGCCGTCCCAGCTCATCCTATGCTCCGCTCTCCCCGTTCAAAGCGTCTGTGCAGTTATAATCGGGAATTTTAATATTCGTCATCCCAGCGGCACACGCGAGATTTATTCAGCGCTGATAAGGGGGAAGAGGAGAGGAGATTTTTTTTTTTTTTTTGAGAGGCACAGAGAACTAGAGCTGTAGGAAAGCTTAAATAAGTAGCTCTGAATGCATGAAACCCTGAAATAATAGTTTTCGCTTTATGCCTCTGACCAAGCCAAACCCATCAATTTAAAACATAGCTTTTTTTTTTTTTTTTTGGTGAATAATCATTCTGTTTTAGCACTCCAATGGCTTAGAGTTACAACTGGTTGCGTGTATGTGCGTGTGTGTGTGTGTATGCGTGTGTGTACGTGTGTGTGTGTGTGTGCATGTGTGTCTGTGTATGCAGAAGCTTCAGGCAACGCTTTGACATTTACTAGAGACGAGAACGTAGAGGTGCCTAAATCTGCTTAGCAAGTCCCATACACGGACACAAAGTTGTCACACTAACCTCAGTCTCACTCTAAAGCTTCTGTTTTATTAAGATAAACGATAAAGTCGCTGTTGTAGGCAAACACGCTTGTTCCCTCAGGCTGTTCGTGTATCTGAAAGGACGTGTCTTGTACCTTACGCGTAGCCTAAAGGTCAACTCAAAAGCCAATCAGCTACGAGAGCTGGCCGGATTTCTGTCTCGTCCCGGGACTTTCTGGCCTCATCTGTTTTGTGCCCCATTCTAGGGCTAATATTTGCTGTGACATTTAATGTGCGGAGAAGTCGTTGGGAATGGCGGTAATAAAATGGCTGTGGAGAGAAGGGGATTTGAACAGACGTGGCATGCTTTTATGACTTCATCACAGAGACCCTCCGCCCGTCGTGGATTTGTGTGCTTCACAGGAAATTCTGCAATTAGTACTTTCGTTAGAGCCTCGGGTCTAAGACCCCCCCCCCCCCCCCCCAAAAAAGTCTGACTGCTTCTCTCTGTTTGTCCTACGTTAGTGAGATATGACTGGGGGAAAAAGGAGACCAAACAAATCTCACAGATTTATCTGCAAATCCTGTGAGCTCTCTTTCGTTTCTCTTCGTCCTCCTTTTTTTTTTTCCTTTTCTTTCTTTTTTTAAGAACTCGTCACAACCTCCCTGCAAACACGTGTGTGCTGGGGAGACTTTTTTTTTTTCTTCTTCTTTTTCTCCGGGTCTCATTTGGGCCTACTGGATATCATCAGTGAAGTTTTTATTACCGACCGAAGTCCACGAAAGCCCTCATTTGGAGAGCGGGTGAAATGCATCGGACGTAATGGGGGTCTCTTTGCCCTCCCTGGTGGGAACGCCGTAAGATTGGACTGAACGGGTTCGAGAGCTGATGTGTACATGGCTACAAGTGATGATGTGATTACATTTTAAACGATCTTGTGTCGTCTCGGGGGGAGTTTAGCTCCGTGAAATGAGTGCGGAGTTTACCGCCTGCGCGTATTGTGCCAAAAACTGTTTCTGCAAACATATGGGCATTCTGTAACACCTCATTAATTCGCTCTGTCACCTCATTCGTACGCATTCCTCCACACTGAATGGACTTTGAAAAATTAATCATGATTTTCACTAGAAAAAAAAGTGTTGTGTTTTTTTTTTTCTTTGTAAACTGAGTACACAGACAAATTACCCATTAAAATGTGCAATAATAAAATATATTAATAAAATTATGTATATGATCAGCAATGATGATGATAACCATAATTTCCTAAGAAAGTAATTTTGTATGTTTTTGACATGTAATATTATGAACAGTTATGAAATGTAATATTAGTTGAATATTTTATGGATTTATATATATACACACACACACACACACACACACACACACACACACACACACACACATATATATATATATATATATATATATATGTGTGTGTGTGTGTGTGTGTGTGTGTGTGTGTTCAGCAGAATATTTGCTCTGTGTTTGTGTGTGTGTGTGTGTGTGTGTGTGTGTGTGTGTGTGTGTGTGAAGGGTCAGCGAGTGTGCTGACACTTACTGATATTGATGAACAGCCCACGGGTCTGGATTCTCATTTAGACTGTGACTCAAAGCACCGGATCGGGCTTTTCAGAACCAAACGGACCCCCCCCCCCCCCTTCCCCCCTTTCAATACAGACCCCCCGCTGCCTTTCCCATTATGTAACGGAGCTGACCAGTCATTTCTGCATCTGTCAGAGAAACTAATGCCATTTACAGATTATGACAAAGCTCCCTGCATGAGATGCCACCGCTGGTTAAAATGAGCTCTCCGTCCACTTGCACTGCAAAAGCAGTCATGCGTGTTGCCGCTACAGTGGCTTGACTACTGAGAGAGATTGGCCCTCATGGATGAATGGCTGACAGTGACTAGACTGTGTTCTACACTTCACTGTACACTGGCCTGACTTCCAAACTCATACTGCTTCTCACACCAAGAAATATGGATTTATTTTGTACCTACAAACTGACAACAAACAGAACAAATATCCACAAATTTAGTCATGTCTTCAGGGATTCTGTCTCCTGTGAAAGGTTACAAAGTGCAGGAAATTGGTTTTAGCAGCAGTCTGTTGATAAGATGGATCTTGAATGGCTTTAAGATGGCTTTAAGATGTTTTTTTTTTTTTTCATCCTGCGTTACTTTGAATGAGAGCAGTAATGAGGTGAAATTGTCAACTCTGTAACAAAGCCATTGCTTAACAAAGCCATCATCATTCATTTAACTGTCATGAGTCACTGAACAGGAGAATAATCTACGCACACGCACACACATACATATATATATAATAACACATACACACACACACACATATATATATATATCTATCCATCTGCTATCTTGCTCAGTGCATATAAGAGTGTAATGAATGCCGAATACTAATACTGAGAGGATAAAGGGAAATGAAAGAGAGCAAATCTATCGTGGACCCCTCATGGTCAAGGTGAAGAGAAAATCGGGGATGTTTAATATGTCTAGACTTGTATTCACTCTCTCAGGTTCAACGGTGTGTGCTGGCTTTAGGAAATTTCACTACTACAAAAGAGCCGCTCCTTCGCTCCTTGCCTTGAAAGCTCCATCCTTGATCTCTTTAAAGAAATGAAAGCGTTACTTAGCGATTGGAGCATTTTACGTCTGCACTGGTGGATTTCACTGTCTCCTCCGCCTGCCTTTAACTGAAGGTGACAAAACTCTGGGCGAAGACAGCTGTGGAGTAGGTTGTTTTTTTTTTTTGTCTTTTTGCATTGAGTATGTCGTCAGGGAGGCCACTGTCGCCGGGGCTCATGAGCGAGAAACCTAGTCACAGTGATTCCGACAGGTCCCTTCACATTCATCAAAGGCCTGGCCTATCATCGTCTGCACATTTTATTTTCTAACTCACTGAACCTCTACTGAATGTCAGCGGCACAAAGAGTGAATTGTCATTCTCTCTCTCTCTCTCTCTCTCTCTCTCTCTCTCCCCCTCTCTCCCTTTTTGTCTGCTTCCCTCTCTATTCGTCTTTTTCACGTTCTCTCAGCGAGATGCTCACAGAGTGATTGAATAACCTTCACTGGGAGGTTGAAGCTGGTTCTAGCTCACACAACACTTCAACCAGTCAGACAAGCACTCCGAAGCCTAGGGAAACAGTGAGGGCACTCTCCCTTTCTCCTTCTCTCCCTCTCTCTCTCTCTCTCACACACACACACACACACACACACATACAGAGTTGCTCCACATACCCTATACTGCCTCCACGACTGTCCCCTGGGCGCCACCAAAATTTAATGCGAGAGGGCTTTTTTTCTGCCTCCTGTGCGGAGTCAGAATGTCAAATTGAAGTAATGGCGATTACATCATGCCTTGTTAGTGTCAGCCCCCGTGAACACACTGTCGCCCTCACTGATGTTTTCATAGAGTTCTGGAAAAGACGTACAAAAGAGGCCCTAAGTCTGTTAAAAGTCGAGCGCCTTAACAAAGTGGATCATAAATATCAAAACCCTGGTAGCGACAGGATAGAATCAGCAGGACAACTCCCACTGAACGTCATTCGTCTGTGATATTTCCTCTGTCCCGTCGGAACTATGTATAAACGCAATGTTTCTGTCCAAAAGATCAAACAGCCCTGAACCCAGATATGCTCTCTATTGAGTCAATCTCACGAACAAAAACTGGTCACTAATCAGCCATTTGGGTTTGCTTCAAGCGTCAATTTGAAACTCTGTCTCCTGACATACGGTTATGCCTCTAAGTAATCTAGTATTTTTAATAGAAAGATGAGATGGGCCACGATTTGAGCAGTTTGATAATTAAAGAAAAATGAGCATATACCCTTTACACGCTCCACAAGCCAAGCAGAAAAGCAGAAGAGAGAAAATGGTGAGAAAAAAGATGGAGAGAAGTTTCCTTAATGAAGTGACATTTCTCTGCTATCATTCACAGCATGTACAGGTAGACCCACCCAGCCAAGTGAATGAATAGGATATTAAAATCTCCCATGCATAATGTATTCCTAATGTATTCCTGCACAGGTCGCGATAGAGACTGGCTTATGGATGAATTAGCTTTACGGCACGGCGCTGAGGGGTCACTAATACCTGCCTTAATATCGCTGAGTGATTGCACCGAACGCTTCCCTAAACAGTGCCTTTAAAAAAACGGCCATAACAATTAGATAATTTTCTGCTACGCTAAGCCCCTCAGGTGTGTTCAAAGTGAGCCTGAGAGGTTGACTGGCTCTAGCTGGGCTGATGTTAAGCATGTCATTAATGGCCTGTTACGGAGCACTCGCTAAATAACCCACTGGGAAAACACCAACGGTCATGGGAGCAAGCTTTTTGTCCATATCGCTTGTAAATTTACTCTGGCCGGCTCATCAGTTCGGAGTCGATATGAGCCGATAAGACCTGCACTGCGGTGTAGCCGTCTTAACGACACATTCATTCGTTCATGCGTTTCGATAACTAGCAGTTGGTTTATCTAGTCGAATGTTCACTCGACGGCGTGTTTCGAAATTGATTTGCGCTGTCCTTTTGTAAATGTTTTCACATAGCTGCGTGTTTGGAGTTTCAGCGGTGCGTTCTCATAGCGCTGTGCTAACATTCTCTCTATGGAGCATTCAGAGACATGGTAGTGTACTCACTGTGTCACACGGTTAGAGACTTCCTTGCCGTTTCATTTTTTTGTGTGTACTTGGAGACATAGCTTTGTACTTACTTGTGAGTGTAGTTTGTCTCCTCTGAGGGCAAAGGAAAGTGAAAGTATTTTGTGAAGTTGTACTGTTTATCCCCAGAAAAGCACACTCTAATGCTGAGTCTCTCATCTATGTATTGGAAAGCTATTGGAAAGCATGACCATGGCCCTGAATATATTATGTGTGTGTGCGTGTGTGTGTATATATATGTATATATAAATACAGACACACGCATAGATATACAAATGCTCAGTTCTCACTCTTACAGAATGATGCATAATCAAAAGCAAAAAGCAAAAGAATCTCAGACAAACAGCCAGTTCTACATCTTCTGTACATCTGACAGACAGTCGCGTGTGAACGGATCCAATTACTGTTGGGCAAGTGTTTTTCAAGTGTAAAAATGTTAGTTTAAATTGCATCTTTCCACAGACAAAGTTAAAGTCCTTAGAGGAGAAATGGCACTCGCTACATGCGACGAATTTGTACGGAGACAGATCAAACCAAGCACAATCACGAGCTGCCTTTGGCTGTCTTCCATTCAAAAACACAATCTATTAACTGCTTTTTAAAAGCTACGTTTGTGTAATGCAGAAAGGAAAAAGGAGTTTTAAGTGGTTTAGCCACCAGCGGGAATCAAAGCTCGACTCAACTTGCCTGGCGTGCTGTGTAAGGACATATCATTATTCTGTTTTGGTTGGATTACGTATGACGTGTCAAAACACGGTTGTCTGTGAGGGCCTCTGCCGTCTTTCCCGTCATGTGCATTACTGTCAGGAACACAGATGACCGCTAATGAGATTTTAATCCCCTCCCATTCATTAGCAAAAGGTCATCAGAGCAAACACACGAGGTCAGCTTGGGTCTCTAAGGGTCACTGAACAATACCATGAAGACATCAACACTCAACACGCACACTTTCTCGCTCTCTGTCTCTTTCTCTCTTTCACATGCACACACACACACACACACACACACACACACACGCACTCAGAGTTAAAACATTCCCAGAGAATGAGATCGTCTTTTTTTTTTTCCTCTCTTCACGGAATTTTCGTTGCACGTTTTAACAGATCTCTTTTGAGAGCTGATGCTCATTAATGGAGAGACTACAACATTTCCATCTTTTCCATTTTAGTGTTCAGCCAGAGGTCATGACAAAATGTTTGAGTTAAAGCTCTTGTCATAAAACAGAGATTGCTTGTAAAATGGAGAAAAAAAAAAAATTTGATGGACCTAAAGAGAATATGAAAGTGTTTGATTTGAGGATGGTTTAGCTGTGCTTAGCTCTTCAGCCATCTTTTATTTTCCAGTATACACCAGTGATAGTTTTATCCTTAGTGCCAGACTGGTAATTATACACAGCACCCACACCTCTCTTATCAAAACATTATATGTGATGTTAGCTAGGAAAATATTTCAAATAGTCTAGTACCCAGGCCACAACGATGACGAGTTATTGACAAGGCAATGACTGAAAAATCTGTTTTAAATTCAAAGAATAAAAAAATTTACTTTAATATCCATATCTGTGAGAAATATTTCCAAGAGCCTGATGGTTGCGTAACGACAAGGGATAACTTTCCTTTTTAAAGTCTTTCTCTTACTGCTTCAGTCATGAAGGTGAAGAAGTGGTCTCTCACTTAGCATTAGCGGGATAAATCTGCCTTAATTGTCATTCACAATCCACATACTGCAGTTTTACACTCACTCGGATAATTCTTCCTTCCACTGTTTGCACTGTAATTGAAATTTCCATTATGAGTTGTAAACATTTAGGAGTGGCTGTGTGAATATTCATCAGACAAGCGGCTGAGAGTCGAGGGACTTGAGTGTGTGTGTATATGTGTGTGTGTGTGTGTGACAGGGAGAGTGAGAGAGAGAGAGAGAGAACGTGCAGTAGTGTGTGCGTGCGTGTTTAATGTTGTATGTATATGTATGGAGCTGAGTTTTAGACTGGCTGATTGATCCCACCACTGTTAGTCTGGACCATCTCTTATTGACATGTCTTTGTTCAAACAGCTCCCTCACAAGTGAGTGAAGTCATCAAGGAGAGTGTTCAGCAGAACAGTATCCAGCTCTCCTGGCAAGAGCCAGAGCAGCCCAATGGAGTCATCACCGAATACGAGATCAAGTACTATGAAAAAGTGAGTACACATTCCTCCACAGAATCCATTAATTCTTAAATGTGTGTGTGCGTGTGTGCGCGTGTGTGTGTGTGTGTGTGTGTGTGTGTGTCTGTGTGAACGAGAGTGAGTCTCCATCTTTCACTCACCAAATCCCTCGCAATCTGTTTTCTCTTTTCATTTTCTTTTGTCTACATTTCATTTTTGGACATCCTATCAGCATGCGGCACGTAGCTGAATGCAAAGCCTTCTGCCAGAGTATCCCTTTCCTTCTAATTGCAATAATGAATGAGACACTCATGAGATTTTAATTAGACAGTGGTCCTTCACAAACGTTAACACACACCCACCCACACACACACACACACACACAGGCCAGAATACTTCAAAATACCATTTTGTGAGGAAAAACAGTCTCCCACCGTTACTATTATATTCCTACGGTTCATCCATTATAAAGCACAGAGCTTCACAGTGCCTTAACACAGACTCCTCAGAGTCAGGTATCTTGCCAGAGACGGAAAGGTTTTACACACTCTATCAGGGACCAAGTTAGTTGGGGTACCGAATCTCACCCCACTGCTCACGGTCTCCTAGGCTTTGTGGAAATGGTCCCCTTGTGTGAGGCACAGACGCAGCTGTCTCACCAGCTGTAAAATTGGAAACAAGCATGACTTCACTCCTAACAGGCTTGGGCATTTCATTTGGGCTTCAGATCGGCCACATCGTTTACAGATCAACAGCAAAATACAGTGTGTTTAGATCCAGCTGCAATCTAAAGCTTTATTCTCCTGGTTTTTCTCTATCTGACAGCCCCCATTATGCACAGAGGGCCCCGAGCTTGAAAGCATCTTTATTTTGGTTACCTTGGCGATGATGGAATCGTATCAATTCTTCTCATGTCTCCTGTCTACTATCACTCAGCGTGTCAAAAGAGACCAGGCATTCCAAACAGTGTCACGGTCAAACACTTAAACCGTGCCATTCTTCAGTCATCGTGTCTGGATGAAAGTGTTTATGACTGAATGAAAGATATGAAATGTTTTTTTTCTTTCCTCCTCCTCCTTCTTCTTCTTCTTCTTCTTATCGGTGTAGGATCAGAAGGATCGCATTTACTCCACGGTGAAATCAAAGTCCACGTCAGCCACGGTGAACAACCTGAAGCCCAGCACGGCGTATGTGTTTCAGATCCGCGCCTTCACTTCTGCTGGATATGGCACCTTTGGACCGCGGCTGGAAGTCACGACCAAAGAGGAGGCTTCAGGTACTACCAAATTTTAATAACGACGATATCAAGTCTACAGCAAGAACAGTTCAAAAGCTTTGTTCCATTTCCGCAATCATACTTTATGTATTTCCCTAATGTTGTCAAAATGTGCACTGTGCTGTCTGAGAGTTCCAGATTTGAGGCATCCTCAGCAGTTTGTCAATGCTAGCAGTCTTTTAGCCTCTGAAAAAGCTTCTAAATGAGAAACAATCCAACCTGAATGTGTCATTGTTTCAAATGAAGGACACCGGCTTTTTCATCTGGGACTATTAAGCCCACTTCTCGAAACAGAGGCTCAGTGCGTGCCCAAGTCCCTAAAATAGAGCCTAACCCCCCCCCACCCAGACACACACACACACACACTCATACATACACATACACACACACACACACACACACACCCTCCCGGCATAGAGAGTGGTAGGGGGAGGGTGGATAGTTCTCTCATCTTCAGTGAAAACATAGATATTTCTTCTGTTTTAATGACAAACTGTGTGTCTGCGGTGCTCTGTGTGTGTGTGTGTGTGTGTGTGTGTGTGTGTGATCCAGCCGCAGTGGTTTCCAGCGAGCAGAACCCGGTCATCATCATTGCGGTGGTGGCAGTAGCCGGCACTATCATACTGGTCTTCATGGTGTTTGGCTTCATCATCGGGAGAAGGTACGCTCTCGCGGGCCCCATTGACTCTCCGCTACTGTGAGTCTCCGCTAGTCAATTAGCCTTTTCTGTCACTCACGGGCCACTGTAGCCCTGGACTCCACACACAAACACCCATCCTCTGTGGCATGCTGTGCTAATGGGTTGTACCACATCCTTTTTTTTTCCGTCTTCACACCGGGAGCGCAAACACACTCTTTTTGCATGTTTTTTCCATATCCTTTTTTTTTATCATCTATAATGGATCCATTACAAGAACAGAGTGCCTTGGAAAAGAAAAGAATGTATTTTTCTCCTCTTTTCCCTCTCTCTCTGTGTGGTGACCCTGCGGCGCGACGGTATACGCTAGGCTAAGATGGAGGCTAGTATTAACTTCCCTCTATTTTATCCTCTAGTCACGCTCTCACTTCTGTCAATCATAACTATACCACTTCCTGTGGTGTTGGTCGCCCCATTTTATCATCTGTATGTTCCCATCTCACTGGAGGAAGCAGAGGATGTTGGGAATGTTGATGCACAGATATGTGACTTTTTTTTTTTCCTTCAAAGCGCCCATTTTCACTCGATCTTATCTCATCACTAATATGCACGCCACGTGTCTTACTGTATGCCTCATGTCTTCAGTCTTACAGCTCATTCAATTTTCCAGTTTTGCTTTCAAAGAGAGCAACCTTGCAAAATCCTTTACTGCTCCAGGCACATTCATTAAATAACTTCTACTTTTTTTAATTAAAACATCGGTGCTTTTGAACTGATATTATTGCTGATAATACTACATGACATCAGCCACAACTTGAATAATTCACCCTGAAATATATGTTCAGACATATATTTATGACAGAACGCCAGTGTGCCATAACAGTAGGTTACTATTACCGTACCATAGGAGAATAGTGTATAATACAAATATAATATACAAAACATAATGGAGAGTATGTGCCTGGGTAGGGTTTAACTAAATAAGCAGATGCCAGAGACATTTAACATAATGTTAATTTTTTGTAACAAGGGCATTATCCTGACATAAGCTACCTGTTTTAAAGTCCAATATCCACACAGTTCCCAAAAATAGGAGTATGGAGCATATGTGTGAAAATTGGACTTGTGTTTGTGGGTCAAGTCAGGATAAGAATTCTAAATACATATTCATGATACAGGCAGCTGATGATTCATTTTTGTCATCTCTTTCTGTACAGGCATTGCGGTTACAGCAAAGCAGACCAGGAAGGGGACGAAGAGCTTTATTTTCAATGTGAGTATCTCCTTTCACCTCCTTTTCAACTCCGTTAGAAGTGATGAGATAAATAGAGCATTTTATTAGTATAATTTCTGTTCCGTCAAACTCCAGAGCTGCAGTCGAAGGGTCCTAAAATTCTGAAAAAATGCCTCAAATGTTGCACACAGACATGCAACGCTTATTGAATTAAAATATGGATTTATTTTACATCAAACTTGTGCTATGCATCATAGCTGCTAATGCATTGGCTCTCCTCGAAACAAATCTGCTGGATCACAAAAGCCTCAGACGCATGACCCGTCATCACAACACTAAAAAAAGAGAAGTGGATGCCGGAGTTCAGACTTAAGAATGTAGCGCAGAGAGCAGCTTTACTCAAGTAGCTGTTGAGCCTCTGCAGGGGATGTTCAGTCCAACAGAACCCTCTCCAACCCTAAACTTCTGCCGTCAGACCCGATCACCTATCCTCTGTTCTCCTACACGAATCCTAATGAAGCCCCCAGAGAGACAGTTGTCGGGAGACTCCCCAGGCATGCCGGTAATGATCGGCGCTCTGGGCAAAACTGCTGATTTTGAAAACAAAGGGTCAACGTGGCACTCTCTTTGCGCAGCCGCGCCACTGTAGCCAGTTAGCCAGCCAGCCGCGTGCCGAGGCCCGCTAACCATTTGACAGATCAGACGCTGCTACTCGGAATCCCTACTGCTAAACACCAGCGTGATGCCCCAAACAAGACCGCCACGCTAGCGCACACGCAGTTAATAAAAGGGTTCCGCTCTGCTATATTAAATGTCGCGATGCTAGCCAGCGGACAGGAGTCAGATAGGGTGTGAGTTCAACATGTAGATCCAATTTGTCTAGTGTGTTGAGCGGGAGGAGGTTGTGATAAGATGTCTCCTATCAGATCTAGTGACAGACGGGATGGACGGAGCAATTATAGCAGCGAGAAATAGCGAGTGGAAAATATGAGCCTGCTACAATGCAGCCATGTTTATGTTAGCAGTTAGGCCAATGCGTCTTTTTAAACACCCAAGGGATATTATTCTCCTCTGTGTGGCAGTTTTCTGCCTAGAGCAGATTAGTAATTAAATTACGTGTTAGTTCTGTCCTTTTCAGCCTCTTTTTTTTTGCTTCGCGTGATGTAGTCTATTCCGCCTTGCATCTCATTAAACGGCTCATAACATTGGAACTGACGGGTAACGTTGTAATCAGAGAAATCTGATTAGCCGCTGAGGTCGGTCCGTGACATTGATTGGCTGTTATATAATGTAGGATGTTTATGGAGATTATTTGTAAAAGCTCCACAGAACCAGTGTTTTGTTTGTTTACCCTGGGGACAAAAACTTGGGCCACTCACTGTATGATTAGGAAAAAAAAAAAAAAACGGAAATGTTGCCCCATACTTGCTTCAGACCATGTTTTCTTTCCTCTGGTCATTATCCAATTTATGCTGATAGATTTGTTGTGTTTTTTGTTGTTATTGTGTTTATTGTCTTATTGTCTATAATATCATTGGCCAGTTGAAACCACTTGTGTATCTGTTCTTTGTTATGTTAGTGACATCAGTGACAGTCATGTGTAAATTAGAAATTTAAATCATAGATAATGTTTATATTGCGTCCTGTGTTTGGCATTGTTGCTTCCTTGTAAATGTAAAGCCCTACTTGTTTTCTCAGTAGAATGCTACGCAGCTCACTAAGTAGAGTCAGATTAGGGAAAGAACTGCAGCTAATATATCTGTACCTGCATTGTCAGAAGCCTTAGAGGGAAATGTAATAGCTTCTTCACTTCCATTCTGAGAGGAAGAAAATGAAGGTTTACAGTTTTGTTAAAAAAAAAAAGCCTTTGTTGACATCATAAGGTTGTTTATTCATGTTTCAGTCCTTGTTTGCAATCTTTGGTAACCATGTATCTGTCAAGAGCTGTGTAGCGACGTGCATATTTAATCGTAACAGTAATCCTCTTACCCTTCTACAGTTAAATTTCCAGGCACCAAAACATACATTGACCCTGAAACGTACGAAGACCCAAACAGGGCTGTACATCAGTTTGCCAAGGAGCTGGACGCTTCGTGCATTAAGATTGAGCGAGTGATCGGCGCAGGTGAGATCCTCCTTTCTGTCCCCGGGCGTCGTCGCTTTAATCACACCACTCTCCCATACATCACAGTGACAACCAAATATTTACACCTTCATTGGGAACCCACCTCCTGTTCTCCGGTTATTGATAGCTTGCCTGCCAAGGGGTGTAAAGTTCATTTTAATTAATATGTCCTTTCTAAAACGCAGAGTGAGCGAAGTTGTCCGCCGCTGATGAATAGCTACCTCATCAGTTATTAAATATGACTCGTGAATGCGCCCGGATACATTCAGAGTGTCCAATTATACCATATTCACATTCCCTTGTGTATCGGCGCATGCTAGCAGCTAACACTGCGACCTGCTATAACACAGTTGACGGATTTCCTGGCCCTTACATAGATAGCTGTGTTAAACATGAAAGCCCCAGGCTTTCTGTAGCTTACGGGTGGCCTGTTGTGTCACAGGAGAGTTTGGGGAGGTGTGCAGTGGACGGATGAAACTCCCCGGGAAGAGAGATGTGCCTGTGGCCATTAAGACGCTGAAAGTGGGGTACACAGACAAACAGAGACGGGATTTCCTGTGCGAAGCAAGCATCATGGGACAGTTTGACCACCCTAATGTGGTTCATCTGGAGGGAGTCGTTACTAGGGGTGAGTATGGCAACAGTAACGATCAGCCCCTGTGCTACAGTTCTTCGTCTTGGATTGGAAAAGGCTGAAAACTGAGAAATCTC
Source organism: Chanos chanos (assembly GCF_902362185.1). Taxonomy (NCBI): domain Eukaryota; kingdom Metazoa; phylum Chordata; class Actinopteri; order Gonorynchiformes; family Chanidae; genus Chanos; species Chanos chanos. The sequence continues at coordinate 12,445,435 of NC_044502.1, forward strand.
TCCAAGCCAATGGAACAGCAGAATGCAGTACAACAACAACAATGACGACAACAACAACAGCAAAAAACCTCATTAAATTTCAAGCCCAAAAAAAGAACTCAGCATGGGTGTAGCATGGGGGGGGCTGGCAGGGTGGGGGTGGGGATTGATCGGTTTGGGATTGGCTGCTATCCACCTGAGTGAATTGGAACCATTTTACACACATTCTGTGAATAGAAAGGTCTTTGATGAACATCCTAATGGATTACTCCCTGGTGCAGTCGTTTGCTGTGTGTGAAGCATTCCTCCTCTGGTCCTCCGCTGATGGAACACCTTCTTTTTTTTCCTTTTCAGGAAAGCCGGTCATGATTGTAATTGAATATATGGAAAACGGCTCACTAGACGCTTTCCTCAGGGTAGGTCCAAACTGAACTGCTTAAGTGACTATTTGATGAGATCCAGATTATACCACACTGTTTAGTACACCTACTTGGATGATGAGATTGGAACATCATTTTTTTTTCTTAGCAATGAGTCACATGCATGTTTGATCCAAATGTTTTGCCTATTCCCCTTAATGCTAATTCTTTTTAACTACAGTATAAAGTTTGCTGCTATAAGCATGCACAGCGTGTATGCTTTGCTTTATAATATGATAGCTAAAGGATATATATTAACTGGTTTAAACATTTTTACCATTAATGATGCAAGATCACGATGAGCTAGTGCTAAGAGTCTATTAAGCATTTATAACTGGTTATAACAAATCATAGTATACATTATGTTTGTTTTATGAAAACGATGCCTAATTCCCTGTCAGTGTAGGTCAAGCTGATGTGTTTGCTGTGTTTTGTACAGAAACATGACGGTCAATTCACGGTCATTCAGTTGGTCGGGATGCTGAGAGGCATCGCGGCTGGAATGAGATATCTCTCCGACATGGGTTACGTGCACAGAGACCTGGCGGCGCGGAACATTCTGGTCAACAGCAATCTCGTATGTAAAGTGTCTGACTTCGGCCTGTCACGAGTGATTGATGACGATCCCGAAGCGGTTTACACGACAACAGTGAGTCAATTAAAGCCTTCCCATATTGCATTGCCTAGCTCTCCGAATCGACACCTCCCCAGAATCCCCAAATCAAAACCACATCCAGGGCACAAACATTCATTACCAAATGAGACAGCCACATGCCCAGGCTTCTCAAAACAAATTATAGGCTTAGTCCATTGTTTCTTAAATTATTACTGTGCCCTGTGCATCTCTAAGATAGAACCCTTCTCTTGTTGAGGTTTTTGTGGAGAGATGCAATGTGTTGTCAATTTGATCTTTGTTACGACCACTGATTGGTGTTTTGTTGAACAGGGCGGGAAAATTCCGGTTCGGTGGACAGCCACAGAAGCCATCCAATACCGCAAATTCACCTCAGCCAGTGACGTGTGGAGTTACGGCATTGTTATGTGGGAAGTCATGTCCTATGGGGAGAGGCCTTACTGGGATATGTCCAATCAGGATGTAAGTCACTGTCTCCATGGAGAAAAATGTTGTTTTTGGGTTACTTTGATATGTAGAAAATTTTAACCGTCATGTGTTTTTTTCCCCCCCTCTATCATTTAGTGTTGGCTGAAGGGGTAAAAAAAATTGAAATTGATTTTTTTTTAGGGTGAACTTTTTTTCCATTGAAGAAAAAGAGCGCTTTGCATATAGACTGCCTTTTTACGCGGCCTAAACGACTTTTAACCTCGGTGATGAGATATGGCAATCCAGAACCCAAATTTGTCATTAGCTGAGCTGAGTAATTTGGAGAGATATCTACTTAACTATACAAAACGAGTCTGTAAGAACAGCAGATCCGGTATTGTCTCCCAGAGAGGCGGAATGGACGAGCACGGTGTCGCTTTTCATTACTCTGATCACAGAGAGCGTGTTTAGAGGACTTGAAGCGAATTGAAATTCAGACACGGTACCGGCTAATAATACAAGCGAAGAGAAGTGTTTTTAATCCGCCGCTGTTTGCAAGCACTTCTGTCTGTGTGTACTGCACTGTTAGTCCGACACTTTATTTAAACCACACATACTTCAAGATCCTGGGAGGATATAAATTCGCCTTATTGCTTAGAATACTAATACCATTTTATAATTTCACCTCTTTAATGAACTCCCCGCTAATGGAACAATTAACATAAGGCAACAACAACATTCCATCGCTAGCACAGCCATTTTTAAGCTGCCATACCAGACTTTTTTGATAACTTGACAGACATCAATGTCAGAGACTTTTGTACCCCGTCAAACCGTAGACAAACAGTTCGTCTTGGGATTCCAGAAAAAAAAAAAACAAAACAAAAAAAAAGCAAAACCAAAGTGGGAAATATTTACATTTCTTCAACGCTCTCTCTTTCTGTTTTGACACATCCCTCTTTCTCTGGGTAACTGAAGTCTTGTTTGGATAGACCATGAGGAGAATGAGAGATGAGTGTGTGCAGAAAATAAACAGATTTTCTTCCGCAGTCTGTGGGCGGAACCCGCTATGTCTGATTTCCAAATTGAGGGTTTTTTTTTTTTATGCCCTTTCAGTTCCCCTCACAGTTGACTCATAGTTTTTCAGCTCTCTCAGTTCATGTTCAGGGGACAGTTATAATGCTGGGTTTGCCTGCATTATGCTGTTTTTCATCTATTGTTCTTTACCTTACTCAGTTTAAATTACAGGAAAAGACAGCGTAGTTCATACGGTCAAGTAGAACATTAAAATTAGCTCTGATCGCTGAACAAACTGCACAGTGTCACTGCTATCGTACACATGGGCAACTGCTACAGAGACTCATCTCTGCTGAGTTCTGGAACACCAAAACCTAGCCAGCCACAGGAGCGCTGGCTTCTGGTGCCATTGTTTAATTTCCATTCCTTTAAACTGCAGTCAGGGTTCCTAGTGCCTCAAGTCGTTTTTAAACGGATGATGTGGGTACAACCACATCTCTTGAACCTTCTTGATCTCCAAAGCTCTGTAGTGCTGTAGGTAACCACAAAAGATTCATCTAAAGATGCTTTTGTTTATAAAGCTCCTGATTAAAGGAAGAACGGAAAAGGGCTTGAGGTGCTAGGCCTGGTCATCACGTGGCGCTAATGGCTCTTAACCGCCCTCTCTTCATAAGTCTTTCTTTCTCTCTCTTTCTTTTTCTTTTTCAGGTCATAAAGGCTATAGAGGAAGGTTACCGTCTCCCGGCGCCAATGGACTGTCCTCCAGGCCTGCACCAGCTCATGCTGGACTGCTGGCAGAAGGACCGCGCCGACCGACCCAAATTCGACCAAATAGTCGGCATCCTAGACAAAATGATCCGTAATCCCAACACCTTAAAAACGCCTCTGGGAACCTGTACAAGGTAAAGGAAGCTCAGCCCAGTTTAAAAGCCTTTTTACGCCAGTCCTCATTGATGGCCAGTTGTGCCTTTTATAGCAGAGGCGTCATTTTATGACAGATGGATGTTGAGTTGTCTTTTTTTTTTAATGTGTGTGACAACCGTTCCTAATCTTTTATTTGTATGTAACTACATTAGCGAACAATCCCTCGCTGTCCGAGGTTTGATTTATCTACAGAGGTTTACAGATGAAAGATAAAACCCTGCAAATCAATAAAGCAAAGCAGCTTCCATGGCTTTATGGTCAATAGCTGAGCTTTTAAATCAATCCACATAATGAGTTCCTGAGACTTTTAAGTTCTGTGGGAACTCCGGCCCCTGCTGTGACATTTATCAGATGAAATCTATTTACAGTAGGAACACTGTCTCCTTATGCAAGATTGAGGACATAACCTAAAAACAGCCCTTGAAAAGTGCACCCGTTAGCCGTCTCTTTTAATTCCGTGTCTTCAGCCTTTTTTATTTTTTTTTTTAACCATAAAAGGGTTTGTTAGCACTTGCTGAAGACATCAGGGTCTTTCCCATCCCATATGACTTCAGTCGAGTCGTTTAGAGGAGATTTGTATGGACTTTGCCAGCGTGCGACTCCGTCTTTGCGCGCTTGTTTCTCGTTGACGATTTACAAGCTGAAATCTCTCTCCTTTCTCTTTCATCCGCAGATCCGTAAGTCCCCTGCTGGACCAGAGCACTCCAGACTTCACCTCTTTCCTCTCTGTAGGAGAGTGGTTGGAAGCCATAAAAATGGAGCGTTACAAAGACAACTTCACAGCTGCTGGGTACAGCTCTTTGGAGTCTGTCGCTAGGATGACTATCGAGTAAGATATAAGGCATCACAGAGCTTAACGCTGGGAGAGCCACTCAGTTCAGTTTTCAGTCAGTTATGCCGCTGATTTCAGCGGGTAGCACTAGCCTGCAGTATCTTTGAATATCAAGGTTCTGAATTTTATTTGAAATATTTTGATTGGTGAAGTTTCTTGTCCCGTTTTAGTAGAGTGTTTGGTGTTTTTCAAATCCAGCCCTGGAGACCCATCGGACAAAGTTTTTTTTTGTTTTGTTTTTTTTTTTTTACTTTGATCCATCTCTGATACCTGACATTACCTGCTAATTAACACATCCGTAGTTAGCTTAATAAGCGTCAGCGCACGGAATTAGCACGGGGGCTGCGCTGAAACGGTGCCTTCTGGTGGGACCCAAAAACTGGATTTGAAAAGCTCGGTTTTGGTAGATCCAGTCTCTTCTCAGTCATGAAATAGTAAATGAAACAGCAGTTTCAGGGGCTGCCATTTTGTAACTGGATGTTCTGTTTATCTTCTCTAGGGATGTGATGAGTTTGGGAATATCGTTGGTGGGACACCAGAAGAAGATCATGAGTAGCATTCAGACTATGAGAGCCCAGATGCTCCATCTCCATGGCACGGGCATTCAGGTCTGACGCATGGCACCGGCCCTGGGTCTGAGGGCATAGAACTAATCCAGAAAACAGCGCTTAGGGCGCTACTGAGGATAATCATGGCAAAAAAAAAAAAAAAAACCTCGCCCTTTCCCCTGCGTCTGAATCTCCGACGCGCGGAATAAAATCATTCCTTTGTTCTCTGACGAAGGATTTAGCCCCATATTTAAGCAGGTGCTGAATGGAGAAAGACAGAAAAAAAGAGAGGGGAGAGGGAGAGAGAGGAAGAGAGAGAGAGAAAACTACCTTGAGACTGAACTCTCAAAACTCTGAAGAACTCAACACTTATCACTAGAAGATGGAGCGTTTTAGATGAGTTTAATGCTTTTTACTGTCTTATCTTTCCCAGCGGTTGATTTTGCTTATTGTTGGTATGGATTTCACTAAAATATGAAATTGTTTAAAAAAAAAAAGAGAGAGAGAGAGAGGAAGAAAAATACAAATACAAAAATGACAAAAAAAAAAAACGCCCAGTCTGAAAAAAAATAAAAAATCAGGAGCGTAATTATATCAATATTTTCTTTCAAGATTTTTGTTTGATTTGTGTTAACCACAGTGAGATGGTGTGTTACGTACCCCTTCCTTTCATTTGTGTTTTTTTTTACCAAGTTTGTTCCTTTTTTTTTTCTTTTCTTTTCTTTTTTTTTTAATCTGGACTTGATAACAGGGTAAACTGTCACTCATCCTGAAGTGGGTGGGGCAGACACAGTGACTGAACCTATATGGAGGAAACTTTAAGGAGGTTTTATGACCTGTGTGCATATGTTTTTGTGTGTGCATGTGTGTCACACACTTTTCTGACCGAACTATTTGCAGTGGGTTGTATTTCCCTCCAGTATTTTACATTAAGTGAAAGTAACTGTTGTGTAACTTCTTTCAGCAACGTTGTTTTGAAGCTTACTGCTCTACGGGTTGCATTTTTGAAACACACAAAGAACACACAAAATGTTCTCAATTTACAATATGAAACACAACAGTTCAAATGTGTCTGTGCAAACCTTGAAATTAGTACAGAGCTGATTTAAAAAAAAAAAAAAGATTTATTCATTTTTATATGAAATGTGTTGAGGTGGCAATATTCTTAACCTGTTTGTGTTTGCCACATGAACAAAGTTGATCTCATTATCAGTAGTATGTTTTGAAGTTTGCTGCCTGTTTTTTCTCTGTTAATATTATTTAAATGAAATGTCTCCATGGAGGAAGGTACTATTGAAAGACTGCGTCGATGTTTCAAATGACGATTCAATACAGTGAACTGTTTAGCCATTTTAATACTTTAAAAAAGGTACGAGGTTGTTTCTATCAGACCAGTATTTGTTTCGATCTTCGGTTGTGAAAGACAACCGTAAGTGATGAGTCGGTCAAGTTAACGTCATGTAAGTCAGGTCCAGTCGTAACGCTGCCTTAAAACGTGTTTGACTAGGTTCTTGCTCTTGTTTAAGGTGTTTTTTAGTGGGTGACTGTCTTTGCCGTTTCATTTGACAGAGGTCTTATTTTAGTTTAAAAAAAAAATAGAGTCAAAAAAGGTAGACTGGCTCCCAAGTTGTGTCATCGGAAGCTGTCTTCTCGAGCTTGAATTGATTTGAATGAAGTGAAAGAGCTCTTTCATGCTGAGAGTGTCTCAGAGGGGTTTGGAAAAGATTGACCAAATAGAGCAATAATTACCCCAGGTAGAAGTGGTCCTCCTTTTGCGACGTCAAGGTGCTATTGTAGATTTATACTGATGTAGTGCTTGGAAGTCCCCAATGAGCAATGGTGCATTGGTCTTTGATAAGATGAAGATTGCCCTGAATCAACCAGTTTATCTACAAGTATTTGCTATGGCTTTCTCCCTTGTTTTTTTGGTTTTTTTTCCCCAAACCCTGTTCCACCCTATGCTGAGAGATGAAAAGCAATTTTGTGCTACAAAGCCAATGTTTAGTGCCAACACCATTTGTGTATGTTGAGTATGTACAACACATGAATGTGACTCTTAAGAATCTGTCCACAGCACCACAGTCTTATACACGAATGGTTCCGACGTGTTCTTTTCTGTAAAAGCTTTCGGCAGAATAGCCGTACCCGAGAAAAAGGTACAAAAAGATAAATTACAAAATTACATTAAAACAAAAAGTGTTCCCCCAATATTCTTGCAAAAAAGACAAAAACAAACAAACAAACAAAAAAAGTGTTTGAGGCAACACACTCTAGCTTTTCACCAGACATGTCAGAATGTTGTAAGGGTAGGCATTATTAAAGAAAAAGAAAGAAAGAAAGAAAGAAAGAAAGAAAGAAAGAAAACACAGTGTCTTGCAGCAGCTTGTTTGTTGACTTTTGTACGGAGGGAAAGATGATCATCACGCAGCATCGCTAGAGTGTATGTCATTTTCTTTTAAATTTGTGAAAATCCTTCACGTAATGTTTTGTTTGTTGTCTAGCACACTCATCTCCACACTGTCCTGATCTAAATGCCTGGCCCATGCGTGAGCGTGTGTGTGCCCACCCCCCATCACGGATCCCCAGTCAATCCATCCGGCAAACCTCAGCACTTTGGTTCATGCCTGCCCTTTGAATTGAATTGAAATGTAAAGGCACTCAGTCAGCAGTAGAGACCGGGTCCCTGCAGCAGCGGCAGCTGTGGCCAGTCCAGCCCGCCCCCCCCCCCAAATGCCACCCACCCCATTCTAAAACCGGACCCTCCACAGGGCCCCAAACTCCCCAGATGAGGGGTTCATACCCCATGGATTTGTTCCTCTGTATAGACGGTAATCTGAGCCAATTTGAGATTAATGTCTGGGTTAAGTTGACCTGCCATTTTGGTTGCCCTGAAGCTTGTACCACAGACTTCGTTGCAGTGTCTTTCCTATTTTTGCATCTTAATCTCTTGGATTGTGTGTTTCTTTGGTGGATAGATTGAAACCAAGCTTGATTCAGAAAAAAAAAACATATTGAGTAAAGAATTGTTTTTGTTGGAATTTGTGTGCACCCCATAGCTAATATGATGGATGATTCCAAAGAGTTCAGCACTGTTGATTGTGTCAGAAAGATGGTAGAAATACAAGGGAAACTTTGTATATGTTCTAATTGTAAAACCTGTACATTTTATTTATATTGTTGGTTTTTTTTACACACATTTCTCTGTAGTGAGCTCTAAATTCATTGAAAATGCACTATATTTTTCTATCTCACTTACAGATGATTATTATTATCACCATGACGATTTTAGTTGTACATAATTTCTCATTTAGGACCAAAGACAACTGGTAGGTTTCCATGTAGAATGTTATTTTCCTTTTGCTTTTCTATTTTAGGTTAATGTACAGTAAAATGAATTGTCAATTTATTATTTATTTTTTTTTCCTGTGTTATTGAGTCTGTTGAAAGTATTCACTGGTGAAAAAATATTTTCCCCAACTGCAAAATTGTAAAATCATTTACCTAGACGATTTCTTGTTACATAGACATTTCTTTTTGCTTTGTAACCTTTGTAATAGACTGTACATATATTTTTGGAAATATAATACAATCTCTATAGAAACACTGTGTTTTCAGTTGGCTTCTGTCCCATGACATCATTCATGGTTTGCTAACCATGTTTACATTTTGTTCACTGAAAATCCCATATCAGATGCTCTCTCCAGTCGCATGTCATCTTGATAAATCAGCCAACAATTACAGGTCATTAAAACAATATATTAGTGATGCAATAAACGTTCCCCTTCACTATGAGGTGCATCAGGTTTACAGTACAGCGGCCATTTAAGGGAAAACAAACAAAAAAAAAAAAAACGAGACTCATTTTGAAGCATGAACAAAAGCTGTGAATTGTGATAAAATATAATGCGGGGGTCTTTTTTCCATCATCCAAGCATTAAACATTTATGGTGCTTAGCTGAAACGCCGAACAGAAGCACCGCGTAGATGATGTCTGTATTGGCAAAGCATTTTCACTAGCTCTGCGTTTCTGCCCGTCATTTTGCATAGCTTATACTGTGTTGGCTCTGTCAAAGCTCATTACTCCTGGGGGAATGCGCCACACATTCTGTTACTGTACAGAGTTTCCTGAAGCACTTTACTTATGAAGGTGTGTGGGAAAGAGCTCGCTATCTGACACGGTGATCAATAGGACTCTATGATGTAAGCTGACTTTACACGTCTTTAGGGCACAAGTCTCTGATCAGTTCTCACTAATGATCAGCAGTACCTCCGATGCCTTAAGAGTAATGTGCATGTGTGTGTGTGTATGTGTGTGTGTGTGTGTGTGTGTGTGTGTATGTGTGTGAGTGTGTGTGTATTTGTGTCTCAGCGAGAGAGAGAGAGAGAGAGAGTGAAGGAGAGAGCTAGAAAAAGATTTATGTGATGGCCCTACATATGAAGAGACCCAGGATGGTGTCATTAAAAAGACATTACCAAACCTCCAAAAAGGAAGAAGAAAGATAATTAAGGCTCTCCCCCTGGGAATTAAACAAAGACACCCTAATGGATTTATAAAGATTATATCTCTCTAGATATTCCCAATATTTATTTTATGAAGTCAGGATAAATCTTAACATATCCATATCGCACTGCCTGATGGAGTGTGGTTATAAAACATATGCATTGCTTATGAAAGGAGTTGGCTAGAGTCCATATACAGGAGAACAGGTCCACACGCTTCCAGTTTTAGTTTTTGCTAATCCCCCCCATGCTAAATTCTTATCGTGCTTGTATCAAAAACAAGAAAACCATGTTCACTTCTTTCAATGGAAACAAAAAAAGAAGAAAAAAATGTGACTAATTTTGTGATATTCCTAGAATTCTTTCATCAGTCTAAGAGACTTTTAGGAATGTCAGTACTGTGTTTGGTTGTGATAACAATTTTTTTCCCATTTTGTTTTCAATTTCTTTTTTTTTTTTTTGCACCACGCAGGCTACAAGGAAAGTTTAAAAAGAGACCATTCAGTTTTTACATAAATCTGACAATGGACAAAAGTAATCTGTATCAAAGGGAATACAAAACAGAGCTTTGCAATAGCTTAATATCTGTAAAATCATAATAACCCCCCTTTCAAATCTTCATAAAGCGTTTTCTTTGATTGTAACAAAGAGAACACCCAAGATGAAAAGATATGTTGTATGAATCAAAAGACCCCTCCCTTAAATTCTTGTCAAAAAGAAAACATCTGAGGTAGAGGATTAAAGAAAGCCAAAAAAGATGGAATCTGAATACAATCATAAGCAGGAACATTAGATCATTATCCAAAAATTTGCATCTAACGAAAATCTTAAACTAGATGATCAGATTACATTTTTTGGAAACATCAGAAAAATAGTTGGCAGGATAAATCCCACTTTGGCCCCTCTCTCTCTCTCTCTCTCTCTCTCTCTCTCTCTTTCTCTCTCTTTGTGTTACATAAAAGAATCCCAGCCTTTGGTTTAGATAACTTGGTATCATGTTGCACTGCCCATTAGATACAGTCTTTTGGGGGCATCAAGACTGGAAGTCAAGCAAATAATGTGTAACCTGCACCCCCCCCCCCCCCCCCCCCCCCCCCCAAACAACTGATCTGTAGACCAGTTCACATGCTGGAGGAAAGAATGCGTGTAGAAAGGCTCTGGGTTTTATTGGGATAAAAGCCAGACCTAAATTAGTAATCTCCGCACGTAGGAGAGGAAAGGTGTGTAGGTGGGAGTGGGGGTTGGGGAGGGGGGGGGCAGTAAATCAAAGGTAATCTGAGAGAGGTCATTGACTGTGCAGGGCTGGGCAGGGCTGTTCACCATGTCTGAATCCTTCCATAATTCTTCTGATGAGAGCAGTAATACTGAATAATGGCATGAGCTCTGTGTTTCTGTGTGTGTGTGTGTGTGTGTGTGTGTGTGTGTGTGTGTGTGTGTGTGTGTGTGTGCGCGCGCATGTGTATTTGTGTGTTTCTGATTAATTTGTTGTGGGGTCATTTTTGTGCTTTCCTTTGACACTTCTAAATTGCTGCATACTAGGACAGACATGTTTTTTCTTCCCTCTACAAACCTTACCTGAACATAATATATGAACCTTATCAGAATTCTGGTATCTCTATCTGGTATCTATATATATGGTTTCTCTGTGTATGTATGTATGCGTGTGTGTGTGTGTGTGTGTGTGTGTGTGTGTGTGTGTATGTGTGAGAGAGAGAGGCTGTAAAGCAGGGCCTTCCGTGGCTGCTAGGCATTTGTGACATTAATGAAGGTGGCAGATGTCTGAGAGTGTTTATTCTGTCAGGTGAACACAGATTGCACAAACTTAACACATTAAAACGTCACTTGAGCTTTCGCTTTCCATCCATAAAGAAAACCCTGCAGACAGTAACATACTGAGCCTTTCCCATGGTGCTTCACACAGCTCACATCTCACACAAAAAAAAACCCACCGACAAAAAAAAAAGAGCACTGTTTTTAATGACTGTTTTCATATCAGATTGAAAGAGGGGCTGACTAATTATTCATTCCAGTGGCGTAATTAAATTCATCAACAACCTTGGTCATTTGAGTTTTATGAATACATAATTCACTGTCATCAGTTTCTATCAGATCTAATAGATACAGTCAATGTTTTTAATAAGTAATATCCTCTCTCAAAGGTTATATAATACTCCTGAGAACAGAATGTGCAGTAATTGGTGAGGTGGAGAGAAGTTTCCGGATTGTACCTACAGTCGCCATACATTTTTATTAAATGACGATGGAGGGCTGATTTCACAGATTCGGGACTAGGATTTCAAGCGCACTCATATTAATAATAATCTCTGTTTCATATGGATGTGATGAAAATAAGACATGTAGCTGGCTGTCTCATGGCAGGCTGATAGAAGCTGGTAGCTAAGGATGGATTCGTGGGTAAGGGATACCTCCTGCGTTTGCAGTGCAAGTCTATTGTTTCTGCGCTGTGAAATACCGATCCACGATTACCCTTTCTTTTTTTTTCCCCCCTTTATGTTTTTTTTCTTTTTTCTTTTTTCGGTTAGATGAAAAGCAGTGGCACGACTCCACTTAGGTATATTATATTGTTTATGAAAAGCCTTTCAGATACTCTTATTGTGCAGTTGCTATCCCTAAAGCTATTTTAGTCTGGATAATCTCACTGCCATGAATTCTCACACTCTTTCTCTCTCTCTCTCTCTCTCTCTCTCTCTCTCATTCTCTTTCTCTCTTTTTTGACAGGCCAGCCCAATGAAACCTTGTGGCATTAAGTATTTAGAGTCCAGTAAAATATGTCTCTCCCACCATTCCCCAAGGCAGATGATCAATTTCACAGGCTGGCAAATGCTTCTTTTGGAAAGCATTGATGGATTTGGCAGATATGATGGTCTCCTCACAGACACAGTGAGGGGGAATGAGTTATAACCCTTTTCGCCCATTAGCTGGATGGTCAGACAGATCGCTCAGATGGCCGAGGCAAAACCTTGGTGTGTTGGTGTATAATGGCCGCAGGTGAAGCTGGACCACAAAATGGGTTCTGCTTCAATGTCGTTGGACATTAAGTAAGCCAAAGATTGAGGCTGATTTCATAGGTCATTTGGTTGCTTTGGCAACAGCAATTGGACATCCAAATGAACTGTTAGTAATAAAACGTCAATAAATCAGCATTTCTGACAAAAATGTCCTCAAGATATGGTGTGGATTTAAACGATGTTTATTTTGATACAGTTACATTTCCCCCTTCGTACAGTTTTCTCAAGGTACTCGAACCGCATATGTGAATGGAACTACTTAAAAAAAAAAAAAAAGAAAAAAAAAAGAAAGTTAGAGTCAATAAGTGTTGAGAGTTATTGACAAAAAATGAAATATCATTCTCAGTATGAAATTCAAATTGAAAAGGAATAACTCTCATCCCTGGAAAATAGTCCAGTGAACAGTGTATATCAGTGAAGATGACTCTTTTCATCCAAGAAATAGAGAGGGGGAAAAAAAAAAAAAACGCTGAAAGAAATCCTTCAGCGTTGACCCGACCGATGCCATCCAGCGCTGGCCGGGATCAAGTGGTTAGTGCTGCATGTGTGTGTGTGGGGGCCAAGCGATGGAAGGTCAACGTCGGGGCCAAGCATGCATCTTCCCACCAAATCTCATTGGCCAGTAATGCGAGGTATGAAACAGCAGGCAGATAGGAGAATGGCCCATTGTAGAATGGGCTCAGGGAGAGATGTGTGTATGCTTTGTGCCATCATTATCAGTCTATCTCACATGAGATATGGGACATTATTCATGAAAATGAACCGAGAGCAGACCATCCCAAAGGCTTTTTTGGCACGGCAAACTGGGCAAACGCGGTACGTACGCCAGTCTCTGCTCTATTAGGTCCTCCTAGAATGGTTTTCATGTAATTGGTAGGCTGTTTAAGAGATTTAAAATGTGAACCTGAGAGAAAGATTTGAAAGTTGTTTTGGATAAATCATACAGCCTTCTTTTCACGGAACCTGAGATTCCCGCTGTCAATTAAATTTCATTCTTTCTGTTCAGAAGTTTGTGCAAAGTTTAAGCAGTGAACCAGATTGTACTGAAATGTTGATTGAAAATGTGGCTTTGTGACTTGGACTGTGCACTATTCCCCATAGTTTGCTGAAATTTATTCCTCTCAATTCAAGCACTGAGTGTATGGAGAGACATTTATCAGTCTGGTCTATTGACACTGAACTGTTTGACAAATTTTCATTACTATTCCCTTCCTTCCGCAAATTCTCTCATTTTCAGTCATTCCATGGGTTCAGATAGCGTTGAAATAACAAAGATAATGAGCAAACATGAGGGCAGAAAGAGAGACAGACAGACAGACAGAAAGAGGGGGGGGGCAGAGACAGAAACAGAGAGAAAGACAGAAAGAGATAGAGAGAAAGAGAGAGAGAGAAAGAGAGAGGGAGAGAAAGACAGACAGAAAGAGAGGGAGACAGAGAGAAAGACCGAAAGAGCAAGAGAGAGAGGGGGGGGAGACAGACAGAAAGAGAGACAGAGAGAGAGACAGAGAGAAAGACGGACAGAAAAAGAGTGAGGGAAAGAGAGAGAGAGTCAGAGAGAGACATAAGTTGGAACACTGCATATGTAATGGTGCAGCCACACTGCACCATGGGAAGACTGCATGCTGCTAACAGCTGTTTGACGTCGCTCTTACAGACTGGCTGATTTTGATAAACACAGCTGATAGCTACACTCTCGCTGTAGCCAATAATCACAGCTCACAGAAACGCTCACCCACTCCACTGAATAAGAGTAGGCCATTAGAAGAGAGAGAGCCTGGAAGAGACATGGGGAGGGGGGAGCAGGGGGTGGGGTAGACGGGCGAGAGGGGGGCGGCTGGCGGACGTTTGGAGCAACACACCACCTGATGGGCTGAGAAGGTTCTAGTACCTCAAACCAAGCTAACAGAGGGGGGTGGGGGGGGGGGGGGGGGGGGGGGCTCTAATGGGAGCTACATTGATTGAGGCATAGTGGGGATGCCATTATATATCTGACAGAAAGACTCTTAAACTCTTAAAGAAGAAAAGAGAAAAGCAAAGCAAAGTTTTTTTTTGATATTGATCCAACAAAGTCTTGGAAAAAAAAAACAAAAAAAACTCCCACTCAGCAGTCTGGAATTTGGTGAAAATTCCTTTGAATTGTGTGTATTATCAAACAATAGCCTCCCAAGCCCTCCAATTCGTGTGCTGTTCTTAAAATAGCACCTTAACAAAAAAGAAAAAAAAGACAAGAAAAGAAAAGAAAGAAAGAAAGAAAGAAAGAAAGAAAGAAAGGGAAAAAAAAGTGATTTTCTGTATTGTGCTTAGTTGACCTCAAGTGTATTGTCCTTCTTTGAATTACTGCCTTCGTGATGTATGAAGTACACATCCCCTTCTAACCTTGTGCAGTGTGTTCATTGTAAACTGGGTTAGCTAACCGTCACCTTTACAAGTGAAGTATGGTGCATGGTGATAAGAATCATGGGAATTGTGTCCCCACTGAGCAGAAGTCCTCACTCTGTGGTTCTACTGTTCTGCACACAGTGTAGCCGTTACAAAGTGGTCTCCGAGCCCCTTCTCACACTAGACTGGATAAGGAGTATGACTTTACTCTTGGGGTATTAAAGATAAGGAATTATTCTTGTAGTGCTGTTCACACTGACCTATATTAAGACTTTGTATTTGGAAATCTTCGTACCTAAAATTAGACGCCTCTGTTAGTTTTTTTTTTTTTTGTTTTTTTTTCGGGTCCCTGTGTGAACCGTGTGAGGTTTCTTATGCTTATGGAAGTCTGTTCCAATTTATGGATCTTTTTCTTTTTGTGTTTCATTCTCTGGTGTTTATTTTTTTTGTATGGTCATGATGCCTTTAGGCTGATTTTTTTTTTTCCCCCCATAAAAACGCAGCTCAGAAATCTATCCACTTTTTTATGTTTGGGGGCAGAACCGTCTCGGTTCACACAATTCATTATCTGTCCCGTTTATGCACATTTACTGATTACTAAATTAACCTCCTGGCCTCTATTCAAAAATAATTGTTAATGAGAAATTCTAGCTTTCATTCACACAACTGTTTGTTCTATTTCAGTGACAAATGCAGCTGTCAGCTGCAGAGAACATCTGCTGGATTCAGTGTGGACACAGGAAGAAAGAACGTTAACAAAAAGCTGTTGAATATTTTAAAATACATCCCACTGTTTTATGAAATGTGTGAAATGTTGTAAATTTTAGGACAGAACACCCTTAAATGAATTCAAGCTAAGGATAATGCTAAGTCAATGTCATTATGTTATGCATATTAAACAGGCCCAAGTCTGTCAGGTTTAACTATCAGTAAAGTTGAACTGACCAAGCAGAATAATTGTGCTAGAGGCATAAAAACAAACCAAACGACCTTGTGACATCAAAAAGAATATTACGTAACACGCTTCGGTATAATTTTTTATACATTATGTACCGAAAAACAACTTTGGCAAATGCAAAACTTTTGTTCTTTTTTGTACAGATTGAATAGAGCATTTTGATGCAAAAGTAAGCTCTCGTTATTTTGCAGTTGTTTCCTTGCAGGGGCGACGACGTGAAAACGATTCTCCCTTTAAGGCTTATGGATAAATTATAATTAATTAGAGCTCTACTTTGTGACAATAGTCTCTTCAAAATCATGTTTTATCCCAACCTAATGCCCCTTACAGCAATACACTTGTCATTCACCTGCCTCCATTAGAGCGGAGCTAAGTCATACTCAAGAGATACTAGAAGAGCGCAGTTATTCTTGTGATTATCATATGGTGATTATTGAAATGTTAGTAGGAGAACTGATGGCTTTTGAAGCAGAGTGTCTCACCCAGTGTTGTAAATTTTATTAGGTATCTATTACATAACATAAGAGTACAAAAACGTATATAACTGACAAATTAGGGTCATTGAGAGATATCAGCACTAACTCAAGCAATGTTCTGTGTGCTTAACATCACAAGTTTGGCATGTAATTTTTTTTTTTTTTTTTTAAATGTTGAAGAAAATGAAAGGGAATAGATGGGTGTTTCCAAATAAGATCTGCGTTTAGATCCTTGCCCTTTTTTTTTAAATGTCTCCATTTGCTCTCATTTCTTAAGTCAAATAAGTAGAACATTCACCTCAAAAACTGACTGTATTACAACAGTATTAAAACCGTGAGATTATAGACTCTTTCTCCATCATCGGAACATCACGTCGGTCACACTGAGCTTGATTCAGGTAGGCCGAATCTACTCTGCGGAACACAGCCAGAACTGTGTGAAAAAGCACGACAAATCATCTTGCAAACACTGAAAGAATGCAATCAGCAAAAGAACGGTCAACCGAATTATACTGAAACAAAAACAAACAATATCCACCTTAAAATACAGAAAATTTATGCCTGCCTCGCTGAACATGTTAATGTTGAGCGAACGCTTGCAGTAAATAGCTATATACTGCTGACGCTCCTTTCAAACAGAAAAAAAAACAACAAAACAAAGCGCCTCTCTGTGAACCCGAAACTAGAAAGGCAGAGAATGAGAATAGCATGAAATGAATACAATTCCCAGAAATAAGTGTTCTGTGACACATCAGTTTACAAAATAAGACCAAAGAAATTCACTGGTGGGCAAAAAAAATGGTCTTTTTTTTTTTAATCGTAAAGTTTTGGTAAATTTTCAAAAATTAGAGTGCACCAAGGAAAGGATTTTTAAATTGCCACAGATGCAGTAGAATTATGGTTTTTTTTTTTTCCTCAAAGCTTTTGTAGAGTCTGACAGCTTGAGATGCACACATTCTATCATTAAGATCTGCATTTAAATATTTCCCTTTCTGGCATCCATATGCTCCACCTGTCTTAATTAATTTGAGAGAGTGAGAGTAGCAACAGAGTTTGGCAAACTTCTGGGAGCTTGAGTGTACGTTTGAATATTTAAAAGAGATGTTTAGTTTTATCCTTGGACCAAGCGACAATGTGTCGGACATTGCCCTTAAGGTCACTCAAAAACAGAATAATCCACATTAGCTGAACTCAGTTTGGCTAATGGCATTTTGATGTTGCTGAGTTGCTAAACAGCAAGCTAAACATTTGACAGGTGTTCCGATCTGGTAAACACCAGATAGTCAGACATCCATTCCAATCAATCTTCATTTATCTTTACAATGTTTCCCCCTCACTTTGTGTTTTAGCACTACCTCATACACCCAATCTACACACCGACTAGTTCCCCCTGCAGGATGGGAGGGACCCAGCACTATAATGACATTTTTGCTATGTATATTCTTTGGCTGTTCTGTTCATAGATTTTCCTCTGGATAAGAAACATTTTCCTTTAGATTTAAGCCCTTAGCCACTATAACTGCACATTTCCTTGTCGCTGTCAAAAATTTTGTAATAGAGTCATCTGAGTGGGTTTAATGACTCTATGTAGTGCAGTGTTTTTTTTTTCCTGTATAAAATCTGAGAGTATTTTGCCTCCATATGGTCATCTTCAAAATGTCTTTTTAATAGTATTAATAAATGGCCTGACCATATGGGCTATCAAAATCCCAGTGTGAAGTGCATGCTGGGAGCATGACTAATCAATCGGGCCAGTTGGTGAGATCTTGCCTGATGCAGATGTTCATCGAAGGGTGACCAGGGGTGCCTGGCAGATTGCGCAAGCCGAATGGATGAGCAGCTTTGGGGTGTGTTGTGTCTCCTGTCAGTATTCACATCACCTGATGAAGAATGAGCAAATAGCACAACCAGTCACACACTCTCTCTCTCTCTCTCTCTCTCTCTCTCTCTCTCTCTCTCTCACACACACACACACATAGTCACAAATACACACACACACACACATACACACACATACCCCTGCACACACACACACAGACACAGACACACACACACGCACACACAAACACACACAAATACAGTATATGCTTGTTTGAGCCATCTTTTGTTTGCCATTGACTAAGACCAGAGAATATATTTCTGTCTGTGAGTGGCTTTAGGACTTAAATCTGTATGCACTGAGGCATCCCACAACACAATCTGCTGATCTCTCAGCTATTCTGTATTTGGTCCAGTGTGAAGATTGCTATCGCTCTGAGCGGAGAAAGACTGTGTTTGCTGACTGCAGGTCAGATGCACAATTGACAGACATTTTTTCCTCATATATTACCTCTGCTAATCCCTTATTACCGAGGTCACTATCTAAAGGGCAGTTGTACCCCTATCTTACAGAACAAATGGTTTGAAAAGTATAACATATCCATATGTACTAGCAAGATATTTCTGAGTAATAACCTGTAGACGAGAAAACGAACAACAAAATGATATGATATCGCGAATGTGTCATTCACAAAGGCTTTGTGAATCACACACCTTCAGACTCTCAGAGGAGATTAAACACAAAAAAAAAGGAAAATGAATAGAGATGCTCTTATTACCCTCTTTCTCACCAAAGCATTTCCAAAGAAAGCTGACAATTACATGCGGAGATAATAAGCTCCTGTTAAGCAGTGTCTCCTCTGAAGCCTAGGGTAAAATACAGCATAGCTCTTCTGCTCTCCAAACAGCCTCTTAGTGATGTAGTGAGAGGTTGCCATGTCATTTATACTTGGGGATTTTCATTGGATACACACGGTTTGTTCTGGATACAGATGCTAATTGCATTTTAATGTGTCGTTAAGAACAAACCAATAAATCAAACGGTACTAGTGTAATTGGGGTTTAAAGATTTAAGGGCCTCCAAGGATACATAATCTCGGTTTCCCGTTGAGTGGGGGGGAGGGGATGACAGAAGAGCACACGAAACTGTCGACAAACGTGGATCACGTGACGACCCAGAAACAAAAAAAATTGCTAATGGTGTTTTTTGTTTTTGGTTTTTTTTGTTAACGGAAGCCCCTGTCATCTCAAGCATGAATGCATGACTCTAAAATGGAGAAGATCCAAACTTTGAACTTGGCACAGAATGGCTTAAAGACGACATGGGTAACATCTAAGCTTTGAAAATGCAGTAATTGTGAACACGATGGAAAACATTATATGTAGATGTTACAGGCCCGCACACTGATCTCTCTCTCTTTCTCTTTCTCTTTCTCTTTCTGTCACGCAAACACACATACACAAAACACAAATCCCCACCCTCTACATGAATGGCATGAACATGTTTATTTAACACAGCACACCAGCCCAGGGCAGCCTGTAGACCAGGCTTACAAATCTTTCCACGAAATGTAACGAGTCCGACCTGAGACTAGGGAGGATTTATAACTGAGCTCAGTGTCTACCTTAGCGGGGAATGTTTGGGAATGCCGACTGAGCTTAAATATTCCATGCATTTTGCACTCTCGTGAAGCCGACATGAAATAAGAAGGCAGAGATTAGAAACTCGGCAATTGTAAAGCTGTTGGATGAGAAATATGCTGTGTTATAGGTCTCAGCTGGATACTTCATAATTACGGGAATACATATTACCCCTCACCCCGTGAATCCGAGATTAAATAAATTCCAGACTGATTACTTTTTTTTTTTTTTTTTCCTGGCAAAAAAAGAAACTGTTTCTACTTTAAGTCCCACAGATTTCTGTGTTGTGTGTCAAAAGAAAAACCCATCAGAAAGTTGGTGAGTGGTTTGCTGTGTGGTGACGTAACTTTGAATTTAGGTGTGTTTAACATTTATCTGACGAGCAGCTTTTTTTTCTCACTTGAGCACCTGTAAGCGCTGAGGACAAACCACAGTGGACAGATCAATAGAGCATTTTCAGTGTCAACTAAGATTGAGGCAGATACATGGACGTTTTTATGGTTCTAGAGTATGGCTTGTATCCATTCAATTAAGGTTTTGAGTGAGGACAGAGGAAGATACAAGACATATATTGCAGTATTGCTGAATTACTTGCTATGGGAACAAACAAATATTGATTATCTCATTATCACTGTGATGATGTATCGATTTCATGCATATACTGTATTTTACCAGAACACTTTGGAGGAGTGAAACTCTTCCATACAAGTGATACAAAGTTAGTTTTTGAAAGAAGCCATAATCAAATAATCAATTGTGATATATATATATATATATATATATATATATATATATATATATATATATATAAAGACTGTGTATTCCTATAAAGAACATCACTGGAATTAATTCCTATATATGTGCTTCGAAAAATTCCATTAGAAAAATCACTTGTTTAAGCAGCACTTAAATATCTTGTTGCTGAGTAAAACCATAGTCCCCTTTTAAAAAAAAAACCCAAATAGCTAAGCATGAATTTGCACATTTAGATATGTAAATGCAGCGGAGAAATCAATAGCACATTATGGCTGGACTCAGTGCAGGAAGAGGGGCGCACTGTAAGCAACATTCAAACCGAATCGCCGGTGCTGCTGTGTGTGGAGCAGCAGTGGAAAAGGTGTCAGGATCTACATTCTCCCTCTCTCCCTGTTGCCTTCGGTTATGTAAAATTCAGTAGCCAGCAGAAACAGGCGAAAAATGGCAGGGCAGAGAAAGAGTGGAATGAGGGAGTGAGTGAATGAGTGATAGAAACAGGAGGGAACAGAAATCAAGAAAGGAGAGAGAGAGAGAGAGAGAGAGAGAGAGAGAGAGAGATAGAGAGAGAGCGCTCACGCCTTAAAATTCCAGTCATTTTTTATTGTTGTCCCACAGCAATGTGTCATTGTCAGATGGTTTATCTGTCAGGTGCACTCTTGCCCACAGACAGCCAGGGGTCCTGAGGGAGGTTACGCAGTGTCTCTTTTTCCTGTTTTTTTTGGGGGGTTTTTTTCCGTATGGAAGAGGCAGGTGGAGAGTCATCACGTCTCCATTAGCTCCAGCATGGCAATAAAAGCATATTAACCTGCTAGCATGAGCTCTCTGCTCATTACTGCTGTGAGGCTTAGAGGACTGGGGAGTTAGCCTCAGCGCTCAGAAGCCCTGCCGTGTGACCGGGCATTGGCTCAAACCAACGGCTAAGGGAACGAGCGAGTCGCAGGGGTCAAAGGAATAAAGGCATCAAACACTCAGATGGATTCCAATTCACATTCCGCTTCGGAATACTAAAAAAAAAAAAAAAAAAATCCTCCCCCCTGCACTCCCAACCCCTCCTTCCCTTTCCTCTCCTTTCCTTTTACTCCACCTTTCAACAAAAGGAGAGGATAATAGGTAGGCACTGACAAGGTCCTCTACCCAGCATGCATCTGTGCCCACCTCCCCCTCATGTCCGCTGACATCCTAGCGGGCATCCTCATTCACACGTTGATAAAGACTCGGTCGTGATGACCTCATGGGGGGCGACCACTCGACGGGGGGTGCTCGCCCCCCCCCCCTCCCCACCCGCCTCGCCCCTAAATCCACGTTTAACCATTCCAGCACGTCCAGTGATAGGATGCCTGGCCAACCCCCCCAAATCCTGTCGGGACTGAGATAATTAGCCCCTGGATTTCTCTTATCCACAGCGTTGTCACGTCTCTGAGAACAAGCCCTTTTGTCAGAGGCATATTCAGGCTGCTTTAAGGCGACCACAATTACACAACCTTGTTTTCCCTGTGGCTAACAGCCACTCCATTTATGGGACATTTTAATTCAGCTGTCATGGTTTAATCTCTCTTCTTTGTTTTTTGGGGGGGTTTTTTTTGGTGAACCAAAAGAGGAAAAAGAAAAAAATGTGCATCCTGCTTCATTTTTTTTTCTTTTTTGGAGAAATAACATAGACTAACCTTGATGAACTGTGGTGAGTTTAGCAGGAAATATCTGATAGAAATGCCATTATTGGTTCAATTAGCCATGACTCTCTTGTTCTGTCATTTCCATTAATTTGTGTTTATCTTGTAAATACGAATATTCTATTAAGTAAGATACAGTTTAATTTGATCAGTGTACCGACACATCAAAGATTTTTGGTGTGCAAAATCCCAGATGGAGGTAATTTGTGGTTCCTCTGCATTTGTAAAGGAATCACATACTTTTTTTCTGTTTTTTTTTTTTTTTTTACTTAAAAACACTGCTGTGTTCCAGGTGTTCAAGGCAAATGGCGGAGGACACTAGTTTAGTAACTAGCGTTGTAAGCCAATGAGGATTCACATTAGAGGTGTACAGAGTGCTACTTTCCATTTAGCTTTTCAATTAGGGAATGCAATTTATGTTCCCCTCCTTTAAATTAGATTCTAAATGAGAAACACGTAGAGTCATTAATTATCGGAAAAAAACCCCCAAAAAACAACTTTGTGAGCAGTATCTCTTTAACACAAAACGCAACAGAAAATTGAGTGTAAATGATAATATGTTGTTGTTCTTCTTTCTTAATCTCAGTGTGAGTATCTGTGTGTGTGTGTGTGTGTGTGTGTCTGTGTGCGTGTGTGTGTGTGTGCCTATGTGTGTGTGAAAGAGAGTGAAGCAAAGAGGGTAGCTGTTCCATACCTCTGCGGTCAGACTGAGCGATTAGCTCTGTGGTGTTTAGAGAGAGAGAGAGAGAGAGACAGTGCCAACAACCACGCTAAAGCCCCATCAGAGACCCCCGCAGGAGCGCCCGTCTGCACCAACGTGGTGTCTGTCAGCCTGCTTGACACCTCGGCTCCAGGGAGAAAAAAAAGGAGTGGGAAATGGAAGGAGTCGGGTACGGCCAGAGGGGAGGGAAAGAATCTCAGAGGACACGCAGTCCTCTGGAAGGCCCCACAACTACCTGAGGAGAACACCGCAGAACTCCAGCACCACTGCCGCGGTTCTGTTCTGTTCTGTTCAGTCAAGAGTCGGAAAATGGGTCAGGCTGCGGCTTGGAGCGTCGGATCTGCGCTTTTGAAAAAAGAAAAAAAAAAATGAAAGAAAGGAAAGGGAAAAAAAAGAAAGTATGAAAAAGTATGAAAGGAAAAAATGCTGCTGCAGCATGCTTTAGTATAGACCAGCCAAGAAGATCAGAGCATCTATGCATTTTGCATCATGCATCCACATACTCTGCCGATAGAGGTACTTAGCAGTCCTGCGCATCTTAGCACATTATGATGACTTAGCTACCCGAATATGAATCTCGTTATTGCTCTCTCGTGGGAATACTCACTTGCATCTCTCACATTTAGAAAGTCTAACAAAACACCATAGCACCTGCAAATGAAAACAAAAGGAAATAAACTATGTGGCGAGCTGGAGAGACTCGGGTCTTTTGTATATGAGGTTTCTTATTGATGCTAGTGGGAGAAAATTTGAATAAATGCAGACCTAGCGCTGCTTGTGTTGCTCACGGTAGGGAAAAAAAGGGCCATGGGATGCTTTGTGTTTTCAGAATGAAGAAAAGATGTTTGAAGAATTTGGTTTAGAAGAATCATACCACATCTTAACGTCTTAAAAGACGAGCGAGTTTATTTTAAAGGAAGTCATCGGTTGCGCGGCCCACACAGATATTCCGCTAACGATTCAGCATAATAAACCTTGATTACAACCTTTCAGTTTTGTTCTTTGTTCATTTTTACAAACTTTTTTTTTAATGTGTATTGGTGATTATTGGAACGTATGTGATGTTGTTTCTGTGGTTACACACCCAAAGAAATCATGTGTTTGCTGTAAATCAGAGCTATATTGGTGATTGAAGGATAAGGACCCAAACTGACTGATTGAAGCCTTTTGTGATCTGAATAATTGTGGCCTGATTGTGGACTGTTGTGCTTCGGTTGACAGTACAATCAGAAACCCTCAGTGACACCTGCTCTGCATTTCCAAATTTACATTTCCCGTTGATGTCATTTGTTTCTAATACATACAAAGTGTATACACACACGGACACAGACACACACATAAACACACACACACACACACATACACACACGCGCGCGCAAACACACAAAGCCCTTTTAACAAATACAGATGTTAAACAGTGTAAAGCGATTGGAATCTGATGCTTTCTGTGTGTTTTTGTTATGTGTTTCACAATGCAATTGACATTGAATGTCCTCAAGCTATTGCCATTCTTTAAAGCTTGGGCTTGGTCCCTTGACCTACGTCCTCTCTAATGATTTAATACAGTTAGTTTCAGGAACGCAGAAAACACATGGTCTAAGCTTCTAACCTTTCTTTTTATGACATCAGTAATACTAAGCTTTGAGAAAATGGCTTGTTCTGATTCCAGATATTTCAACAGCATATAATTACTTTTGCATTCGCAACTGTAAAAAATACGCTACACCAGTAAAGTATCTCATTGTGCTAGTTTCTCAGTTATGTTTATTCTGGCTAAAGCTGGACTATGGACGAAAGTGAGGTTCAGTAGAACTTTGAGCAGTGTAATTATGCCTGATTAGAAAGTAGACACAGTTTAAAAGTGAATCATCAGTATATGGTGTGTATCAGAACACACATATACTGTTGTATATGGCATAGACCACAATGGTAATTGACATTGAGAAAATTAGGTACAAACTAAGGTACATAATTGGGGCGTGTAATATCTCTGTCCTGCATTGCAGACTCAGAATATCTGATATTCCGCTGAGAAATTGGCCCTCTAGGGGGCACAAGGGGCTTTGTTGCATATTCCTGCAATTAAAGCATACTGCCCTAATTATCTCAGCACTCACTCTCTACTCCTTTTGAAGATGGATTTTTTTTGGTCTATTTTCACTTCAAACTCAATGGAATTGCCCTGAAGAGGAAACTGTTTGCAGAAACAAAATGGAATCCACACAGGCAACGAGAATCTCATTTTGCAACATATTGTGCAATCACTTGGATGACAAGAATATAATTCTCCTCATGACGGATTCACCCTCAAGCCGAAGATGATCCACTCGCGACCTTGGAGTAGGGAATCGGAGACCCTACCATGAGAGCTAAAGCTTGAACTGCTAGCCTAGTCAAAAGAGAAGGTGTTTAGCTACAGTGCTACTCTTAACTGACTCACTTCCGCCACATCTCCATTTAAGGAACGAGCCACCCAATCTATTTCAGTCCATTAGTTCTAGAATCTTCTATAGATAGTCTGTGGATCCATCACCATGTAAGGAATTCTATAGAAGACGCAGCCATTGTGAGGATTGGGCGGTCACTTTGTCACAAGGGAAATCATGATGCAAGTGGAATTACAGTTAAATAACAAACACTTAAGTAGATTGATATGCTAATTGAAGAGATGGTGAGCCTGGTGGAAAAAAGAAAGAGAGAGAGAGAGAGAAACTGAACTGGCCTAGGTTGGGTTTTTCTCATGACCTGGTGCTAAAAAGCTCCCTGGGCCATTTGTTCAGTCTGACCCACAAAGACCTTGTGCAAACAACTGGGAAGTGGAACGCAAAGTGGTTCAGCCAAACAGGGCCATGTTCAAGCACTTAGGACATTTGAATCTGAATGACAATTTAATGACCCTTTCTTTCCCTACTGTCAAGTGCTCCTGCAATGCAGGTCGTGTTCTGTTGCCTTTGTAATTTGACTTTCACTCAAACTCCCCAAGATCCTTGTAATTATAGACCATGATTAAGTTTGTAGCATTCTGATACATGACCAGGTCCAAGGCTGATTTGCAAAGCAGAGCGGTTTGTTGTGTTTTGTGTGGCGCCTGCTGACAATGATCCAAAGCCACAAAGACAACAAGTGTGGGTGCCTATTTAAATGTTTGGTGAAAAGAAATGAAAGGTGACACTTTCGGAGGGAAGCAAAAGGATGGAAGTATGCCTCATCCTGGGACGTGTATAATTAACTTCATCGTGACAAGATCACAATTAAGGCACAGCAGCGTTCGTGACAGTTCCGTTAAGGTTCTCGTGCTGCCTCTATCAACGCCCGCTGGGCAGAACCGACAGGCTTTTACCTGACAAACTCTAATCAGGTGAACCTCCTTCTGCCGCTGGTTCAGGCCTCCGGCCCCCCCACCCCCCACCCCTCCATGGTCGACCACACACCTCCCGCCAAGCTTGTTTGTTTGCGTCAAAAGAAAAAAAATCTTTTCCTGCCTTGACAGCTCACCTGCAGGGCAGCTAGGCTGTAGTTGCTGGTCTTATGAACGTATTCCTCTGAGACAGTAGTGATAGTGTTTGTGAACAGATCCTTTTGAGGGAAAACCCAAAAAATTATGATGGAATTGTCCCATGGCGTTCAGGTTGCTTGGTTTAGGTCTTCTCTGCATCTTATGTTGTTGCTGGAAAAAACAACAACTTTTTAACAGAAGAAGTTTTCTTTTCATTAAGTAGGAGGAGGGTGGAGGCTTTGCTTTGCTTGAATTCTTCTCGGTTGCAGTGCTAGTATTTGTTGTTTGGATCTGTGTCTTTGTGGCTGTGAGCTCAAAGAGGCAGTGAAGAACAATTTGTGGAGGCGTCGGGTCAAATGAGACCAGAAGGTCACGGGTTCAAAGCCCCTGGTAGAACTCCACACTGCTGTTGATGTACCCTCAAGCAAGGAGCTTGAGCTGGCTTCTTTCAGCCTTTATCCAGCTGTACAAATGAGTGGGGGAGACTGTGAGTTTAGCCTCGGCCAAATCACACACATAAAAGGCTAGCCACGCCACCTGTTTGTTCTTTTCTGTTTGCCTTTGGCCATGTTACTGCCAGTAGCTTTAGGGTGCCAGAGGTTTCACGCCAAGCTCCTATGAATCCTCACTCAGGGGGGTGAACTAGCTGTAACATGACATATTGGTATGGGCACTGGGTCGACTCTTGCTTCGTCCTGCAGCCCTTTGGAAGGTCTGTTACCATTCAAGAGACCAAGCAGGGGCTCCTTCTGATTAGTCATTAGCTCTGCTTAATTAGCAGTATGGATGTGTGTACCTAAGCCAGAAGCAGCTATTCATTGTCATGTATCATGTGACACAAACAACGGCATAACCAGTGCTCTTGATGATGCTTCTGGGTCAAGTTTGAAGTGGCAAAAAAGCTTTCTGGTCCTGTCATATTTGGTACATGTCTCCTGGGAGCTGGTATTTTTATTGTGGGTTTCTTTTGGAGTGAGATATTAATCCTAATTAGGGACTACTTACGTCCCCATTGACCGGTCTGTTCGAACTGAGGGCCTTGAGGATGTTCTTCCCTTGTAGTGCAGCGAGCGTCCTTTGCCCCAGTTATGTCTACTGGGAGCTTCCCAAACAAGAGAGGTTGAAGAGTTGAGTATTGAGAAGGTGATGAAAGGAAAAACACAAAAAACAAAACAAAAAAACAAAACAAAACTAAAGGTAGCATCTGAGTGTTTAAAGCTGTGTTTAAATTATACTTCGAAGTGACATTCATTTTTAAGACTGTTTCAAAAGTAGTGAAAAATAATGCCTAAAGGATCAATAAATGTATGTTTCAATTTTTATAAATATGAACTGAGGGAAATGAGGACATTAAATAAAGTGTCTATTCACTATAAATACAGTGTCCCATCGTGGGAAAAATATATAGATTGTTAATACCTGGTTTTATTTATTTACATTCCACAAATGCATCCATTAATGTTTGGAAAGTATATTCTAACACTCAGCAATCTTCCACGATAGAGTAACTCACAAATATTTGATAGAAAATCTTTTTCAAACTATTTTACTTGAATCTGATTTTTAATTGTCTCATTATTACTTACAGTATAAACATTTCCAAACATAAGAGAAAAAGTAAGTCAGTAAGTGCACTGCTAATAAAGCGGCAAATATTATTGGTAATTATAGTTAATAAACACTAATTCCCACACTAAAGAACTGCTTTCAGACTTGTACTAACATTGTAGAGTTGGTTTACCATTAATAAAAGACAATTATGAAATGTTTAAGAAATTGTTATTCATTAGTAGTAAATAACATGTCTGTGAGTAGACACAAAGCTAATCCTTCTTTACCACTCACGTTTCTAAATGTAAATAGGATCTAAATTCATCAGTAGTGTGTAATATTATAGGGATCTTTTTCTTCTCTGTTTTTTTTTTGGGGGGGGGGGGCACATTGAAGATATGCCTGACAGTCGTAGCTGTCTCTGTAAACCATAAATCTGGTACTGATTTGAAAAAATATGAGTTGAATTATGGTGAATGGATTCCATTTTGTCATTAGCTACTTAAAAAGGTTGTTTTTTCCTTTAAATGTAATAAGGCTAATAACATTATAACATAAAGCTTGTTAGCTGAAGGTATGTGTTGTTGACATCCACGGTTGGAATTATGGGTCATGTATTCTCGAATGTAAAACATACCTCTTGAAGGAGTTTGGGTCTTTAATTGCCCAAATAATTCAAACACCTGATAAATCAGATTTAAAATGGTTTCTTCCTTCTCTCAGAAAAAATCAAAGCAGGAATCCAACTGTGCTTACATTTCACTTTGGACCCAGTCATTTCCCTTGGCCGTCTGAAATTGCGTATGACTCACGACAAGGGTTTTTTCTGAGGCCTTTGATTCCCTTCTTCATAATATGAGGTAATTAGACACACTCCTTTAGCTCTACTTTCTGAAAATGAGTGGAACTCAACAATCACTCCCTTTCAATTTAATTCATCTGGGTTAGAGCTCAAAATCTGTACACAAAGTAATGACAAGCAGCGATGCAAAGTTCAGTAGGATCAAACAACGCGTGATAGAATTGGATTTTTGTTCTTCCATTGCAGATCCACGACTGTCATCAACGATTTGCTTTCTTTATATGAGAAAGAAATATTTATACTGACTTGGTAAAAAAAAAAAAAAAAAGAAAAGAAAAGAAAAGAAAATCGATGCCTTACAGTACTGAAAACTTCGATGCCTTTTTAAGGAGAGAAAAGAAACAACATGCAGAGATATGAGTTAAGCACGACAGCGTTTTTATATCCATATGGAGATACTCCAAAAAAAAAAAGGAATGAAATGTTTAAAAATAAGTATAGTGGAGAAAAAAGGGCTCTTGGTACATTGTATGGGAGGTGATGGTTGGATTTTATTTGAAGCCAGAGTGTGACTGATATGCATGGCTTATTTTAGTAATTGTCTTGGTGCGTTGGACCCAGAGACAGACGTGGAGATCCATGCCGTCCAGTAATGTATGTGCTAAAATGGTTTTCAAAGTGAATTATCACTTCAAGCTTTGCTTTAGGCATGTTTGGACCTTGGAGATTACATCACAACAAGCCAGCCAAGCTTCGCCTTGGCTACACACAAACATCACAGTTCGACAGCCAAAGAGCTCGGTCAGCTAAGTAAAAGGAGAAAAAAAAAAACCCTAAGAAAAGACCGTACAAAGAGACATAACACGTTAATAAATACTGTAGCGTGTTTTTGGGCGGGTTTTTTTTGGTTGTGACTGATGACTACAGAGGTTTTGCCACTTCGATTTGGATCTGCTTTTTCCCCCACCCACTATAGTCAGTGGGAAAAATCAGCAGTAGCATGCGGATGTGTGGACCGTAGCACTAAATGGCAGCTCTACAGAACTGGAGGATTTCATCATCTGAAACTCGCTAATTACAGCCTTATTTGAAACTGCTGGATCTTATCCCATGAACCTTGGTTCAACTTTAGTACAGTTTTCCAGAGACTTAGTTCAGGGAGCATAGTTAACTTCTTTTTTTTCTCCCCGTCATAACGTGCAGATTCCCGAAATGTTTTTTTTTTTTTTTTACCCTCTGATGTTCTGTAGGATATTCAATTCGGATAAAAGAACAAGAAGTCTGTGTCTATTTGAGCCTTTGAGAGTCTTATTAGTGATTCTCTTGGCAGATAAAACTAGGTTTATTTTGCTTTAAAAGCGCCTGCAAGTGCTATATGATGTACTCATTTAGAAAATCCACCCGATGATTTTTTTTTTTTTTGAATGTATATAAAATTGCTGAAAATTCTTTTGCCTTTGATCTGTCAGTGCAACAGACTTGATATATGGTCATGAAAACTTTATGAGAGGGGAGTAAAATGTTCCAAAAAAAAAGAAAAAGAAAAAAAAAAAGCAAAGAAAAGAACAAAAAGCCAAGAAGATCACATCAGTAGTACAAAGGCCCCTATCATTTTGCCCTTCCATTATTTTTCATCATGACATTGCGTTTACCCTTCCATACGACCCAGAAAGTTCTAGAAAAAAATTGGGCCCAGAGATCAAAGTTCAGGGATAAAATGCATTGGGGGCTTTTCTTTTTCGCTCCATTCTCTATATCAGGAGAACTCTGCATTCTTGAGGAACAAGAAGCTAACTATCACAACCCTGGACTTCCAATCCAGTGTTTTTGTCTGAGAAGGTAAACTTTCTCCAGATTAATAATTGGCTGTTAAACAGGAGATCACATATAACCGGGACAATGCACACAGCCAAATTCAGTTTTCAAAGTGGTCTTTACTAATTGGCATTCAACATAGATTTATATCAAGTGTTGTGCGATTTATAAATGTTACGTGTTAAAATACATAACATCTTGGTGCTGCTTCTGACTTTTTTTTTTTGTATAATCTGCTTTTCCCCTAACTCTGTAAATAAGTCAAACAGAATTTATTTCAACCACTGTAATCCATGCTTGGTTTCATGGATTAACAGTAAACCTAATAGGATTTGTTATAATATATCCAGTTTTAGCCCATTTAAATGTCAGGAACAGTTTGGGGAATGGGGCCATTATACTTTAATTATATCATTTCCAGCTAAGCCTTGATATCGTGGTCACTGTTGGATATTTGGGCGTAATTAATTTACCATGGGTCTATTACAAATAGAAAAGAGCAGTTTCACAGTCAGTCATACAATCTATTATAGTTTCCTGCTATCTAAAAAACTAGTATACTAGACACAGAGAGGGAGTCAATGTTTTTTGTCAACAAAAAAAGCTGTTTTAATGATGGCATTTTCTAATGTCTCACAAACTGTTTCACATGGACATGGAGAGAGAATTAGACAGTCCTCAGTCAGTTAGCTTGTGGTATCATTTTCTAGATGTTTCCATATGTTAAATACTGTTTGGTGTTCCCTCTCTGACGTTATGACTGTGGGATGTTCCCTGCATACGCTGCCAGGTGATCGCATTGAGTTGGCTTAGCTGTGTGGAGATGAGTCAGATTGGAACAAACCTGTAGCGGTTGTTTTTCCTGACTGATGTCTCAGCCTGATATCGTGTTCAGTCTGTGACAGATGCGTCTGAGAGCAGGTGCACCTGTCTATTCGACAAGACTGGAGTGACAGCACTGATGTTGACGCGCTAGACGAGGGAAAGGAGCCACTTTGAAGCCCTCTTTTCCTGCCACCAATCAAATGGGACGCGGGTCAAAAGGTCAGCCAAGTCACCCTATAAGAAAATGGTGACCCAAAATGGTAGTGTCATATTTACTCTGAACATGTACTTGGTGTATTGGCCTTTTTTTTTTTATTCATTTCAGCACTTCATTTAGAAGATGAAGGACTGTGCTGAGCTGAAATTCCCTTGCTGGATTATGTAAGTCCTTGATTAGGGACTGATATGCAGTTCATAAAGTCACAATGGTTCTCCAGAAACACGATTTAGCATGAGGTGATTGAGGTGGGTGAAGTGATGAATACAGTTCTTCACCACTGATTTCCTATTTAGAATAAAGACCAAAGAGAATTGGCAGGCGAAACACCGACACTCTACTTTTTTGGGACAAAAAAATAGAAAATAAATAATAATAATAATAATAATAATTTTGAGGAGATTACAGTTTATTTTCTTTCATTATCCCTGAACTTGCAGCGACCGCTTTCCCCAGTGGACATATCCTGGCATCGTACTCACATTCAGAGCATTGTTTGTGGTTTTTAAATTGATAAGCGAATCAGAGGGGTATTACGTATTAATTATTAATTTCACATTGTGACACAGAAAAACAAAACCAGATCAAACGGCTGAAATGAATCGGAATTACTTTTTTTTTTTCTCTCTCTCTCTCCGCGTCTAACAAAGGAACAGTGCGGTGTGTTGAATATCAATTGGCTGTTGTTTTTTTTTTAAAACTCTGTAAGCCATAATGACACTCTCTGCTCCAAACCCTGCAGACTACTACACTAATGACCGACTCCAACAGTCTGAAAATTGCTTTTGGGAAGGCTGAGGGATGGGTCTATGTCTGTACACACTCTCAAATCTGTTACCATGGGTCAGTCAGAAAAATACATTTCATAAAAATAACAGCGACGTCAAATAGCTGACACCTGTTCTTGTCATCACAGTTTTCGATAACTCCAAAATCGAAATTAAGAACGCAAACGCGAAGCATTTTGTTTTGGACATAAAATGAAAAGCGCTGTATGCATGAAAAAAAAAAAGCATGATTATGTTATATAATACAAACATTCCCACGTGATGAAGATCTCAACCTCTGTTCTGACGTGAGGCAAATTGAATATGTGAAGTATTTGAATCAGTGTGGCTACATGGGTAGCAGCTGACGTTGTTTTAATGGCGGTATGGATGTTATATTGTGTGTGCTGTCTGGGAATGAGGAAAGCTATTAGCAGCTATATCTGACTCCTAATTTCACAAGCCCTGTTTGTGCCTAACATGGTTGCAAGCTCAGACACGGGCGGCCCGGGATCAGCGGGAGCGTCGGAGATGACCTGAATCAACATCACGCAAACCCAGTAGCACTGCAGAGGGTCAAGGCCTTGGTGCAATGGGGAAAAAAGACTGAATGTTATCTGAAATGAGGCAAGAGTGGTTAGCTCATAAGACTAAACCACATGATGTACCCACACAGAAATAAACACTTGGACGCCTGTGTGTGTGTTTGTGTGTGTGTGTGTGTGTGTGTGTGTGTGTGTGTGTGTGTGTGTGTGTGTCTGTGTGTGTGTGTGTGTGTGTGTGTGTGGGTGTGCGCGTGTTTTAGCTTGTGTTCCAATTCGAGTATCATATTTTGGTCCTCAAATTTGAAATCTAAAGCTCGGAGCAGATTCTTGATGCCAAATCCCAGTCTAGCATGCTGTTTCTTCTTTCACTCTGATCAGAACTAGAGAGAGAAGTGGGTGTGAAATGAGAGAAATAACTTTTCCTCTCAAGCTTTTCCCACAGAGATTTTTTTTTCCCCGCCTATGCTAGAGGTCACGGGTCACTTAAAATGGATCAAAGAGCCGAGAAAAAAAAAAAAAAAAAATCTTCCACATTCGGTTTTGCATGATTTTTTTTTTTTTTTTTTGTAGATGCGCAAACATACACTGGTAACATACACACACACACACAAAAAAGCATGCACATGATTAAATCAGACAGACGAGTGATGAAATTTCATTCCTCGCATGGTGAATCATTCTGCAAGGTTTATTAAAAGAGGGCCACAATTACGTCTGTGGGGAAGAGGAGGAGAAGCTGAGAATCGCTTGGGAACTCTGACTTTGCATGCAACGTCTTCACCAGCTTGTCTAATTGTGCTTTTATATTGAAATTGTGGGGTAAACAAAGTGTTCTCATTTCCAAACGTAATAGCGAGCGCATCATGGGAGTCGTGTTGTGTAAAGGCAATATCTGGCTCCGCACACTACTTTTGTCCCCGTGTGCCCAAAAAAAAAAAAAAAAAAATGCTCTCACTCTTCCAAAGCACTTGGAAGGGAGGAAGATATACAGTATGCTATGTTTTTTTTTCTTTCTTTCTTTCTTTTTTGGAAACAGAGGATGCATTGAATCCAGAGGGATAAAAGTACTGCCAAGAAATATGTAGCTACTCACAGTTTACAAACATCTGCAGTGTTTTAGTCACTGTTTAACTTTAGTAACTGAAACTGTTTAAACCAATAATGTAAAGTAATATAATACAAGAGAGAGAACACAACTGAATGACGCTGTATAGAGGACCAGCTCATGTTAAAAGCATAAACAATATTCCCTTGAACGAATAACTTTGCGAATATAGGCCGTACTCGAAAATACTATAAAAAAGAAACATCCGTGTAATTTATTAGGAAACGCGCTGACATGTGATAAAGAGTTTTAAATTTGCCATAAATGGAAGCCTTTTTGCTGCGGTGTAAATCCAGACAGGTAGATATCGCTCATGCCTATCAACTGACGCATTGACTCCAGCCTCGAGGGTTGTTGTTTAGGGTGACTTTGGTTTCGTCTAAAACCCTTTTTGGAGCCATGTCAAAAATGTTTTCAGGGGTCTGCTTTTCGACAGATGAGGGTATCCTCTCTCAGCTTAATAACGTGCTTTCTACTCAAGACTACCTCAGTCAAACTCGACAGACAAAAGACGTACAACATTTCAACTGTATTAAGCATTTTAAAAAGATTGGGTTTCTGAGATAGCGGAGATTAAAGGGAAAACTGACATGCTGAGGTCAGATTTCATTGAGCATAGTTTTAATGCAAGGTATTATATTTGAGATTATGATTTTCACTGTCTTTTTTTTTTTTTTTTTTTAATCAGGATAAAAATGTTATCAGTTAAAATTTTAAAATTTAACCAATTAACACAACCACATCAAAGATTAAAC